>NW_008794122.1:906433-917764 GCF_000699145.1 Aptenodytes forsteri | reverse complement strand
CTCCCCATTCAGCAGCGCCATCTGTGTGGAGGCATCGGCCACCACTGGGGTAAATATTGCAGACCCCCCAGCCAGAGCTTCGGCCTTTGCTCTTAGATGAGTGTCCACTATTCTGCCTTGAGGGTCAGGTAGGATGAGTGCCCTTGACCTTTGCCGATGGTCACAGAACAGTGTCCGGTTGCTGGGTTATGTGTACTCCAAGTCTCCCACTCAGCCCGTGGAATGCCCCTCCTTCGAAGAGGCACCCTCCCATGTGAACTGCTGCGCAAACTGCTGCACCACACCCTAGCTGATGTGCCACACCCTGTTTGCCCACCCTGGTCACAGCGCTCCTGGTGGCAGCGCTCCCTGGGGCTGACTTTTGTGGGAGTGGGGGGTGGCCGCCGTTACTCCTGGCCCCACCCACGCCTCATCAGCCACCCTCATGAGAGCTGCTGGCTCCCAGCAGGTCCCTGCGCTCCCCTGGGGTTTCCCCAACTCAGGAAACCCCCCTGTATGCCACGATCCACCACTCTGCTGCAGGACTCGCCTGCACCGGAGCTGATTGCCTCTGCGAGTGAGAGCTAGTGGCAGTTACACCATGTTTAAATCTGCCACCATTACTCTTGGCCCTGCCCACACCTCGTCAGCTGCCCTCATGAGAGCTGCCGGCTCCCAGTGGGTCCCTGCACTCCCCTGGGGTTTCCCATGAAGGAACTCAGAACAACAATGACAGATGGAAGAAACCAAATAACTCAGGGCAAGTGGAGGCCCTGCCCCGGCATGGCTCTCTCCCAGAGTTATCAGGGGGGAGGCATCAGCCCCATGGCCCAGGTGTGACAATCTTCACTATGAGTCAAGGGAAGGGCATTATGGATCACTTGGGGGTTACTGCCTACAGGGCTGTGGGAATCATTATGGGATGAGGGGAAGAACATTTGGGGACTGTAGAGACTTATTATTGGATGTTTAGGGGAGGAATCAAAGGCAGGGAAAGGAATAGATCAAGACATTTTGAGAAGGAACAA
This sequence comes from Aptenodytes forsteri, assembly GCF_000699145.1. Lineage (NCBI taxonomy): Eukaryota > Metazoa > Chordata > Aves > Sphenisciformes > Spheniscidae > Aptenodytes > Aptenodytes forsteri. Next base: position 916,757 of record NW_008794122.1, on the reverse strand, counting down.
ACATGGGAAAGTAGATGTATAGGAGGAGAAAGGGGCTGGTCATGTGTAAACAGGTGGCTGGTCAGTACACTTGTCTGGCTGTGCCCTCCACCTGGTCACCAAAGTCTGTCCTGCCTTTTAATTGAACTTCATTTCTAACTATTTTCCTGGATGAAGGGCTCTCTTATGTGTGTGTATATGTGTGCATAGGAGGTCTAAGTGCCAGCAAGCAAAATGAAGACCGCAGATCATAGGTAGGGGGATGTGTGTAGGTCTGAGCACCAACGGCTAGAGTGGGATTACAGGCCTCAGCGGCTTGTCCATCTGGCTGCGGGATAGACTGAGTATCTAAGACCAGCTTCTGGAGGGATCCATATTGTATATATGTATATATGTACACAGATACTTCCGCCCCCGCCCACTAACTGGCTAATGGAAATAAAATAATAATAACAATAAAAATAAAAATAATAGTAATAATAATACAGAAAGCAAGTGATGCACAGTGCAATTGCTCACCACCTGCTGACCGATGCCCAGCCAGTCCCCGAGCAGCGGCCCCCCCGGCCAGCTTTCCCCAGTTTATGTACTGAGCATGACATCACATGGTATGCCTTTGGCCTTTGGCCAGTTTGGCTGTGCCCCCTCCCAGCTTCTTGTGAGCCTTCTCAGCCCCCTCCCAGCTTCTTGTGCACCTCCAGCCTTCTCAGTCGGTAGAGCATGGGAAACTAAAAAGTCCTTGACTAGTGTAAACACTACCTAGCAACAACTAAAACATCAGTGCGTTATCAACTTTGTTCTCATCCTAAATCCAAAACACAGCACTGTACCAGCTACTAGGAAAGAAATTAACTCTATCCCTGCCAAAACCAGGACACTGGCCTAATCAGCCAGACTGGGGAACAGAGTGAGGCCATTGGAGCTGTTGGTGGCAGTGCTGTCTTCTGTCTGTGTTCATCCATGTGGCCTGTTGTGTGCATATGCATGTGTGTATTGAGTGTATGTGTACGTGTGCGCCTACCGGAGAGTCAGACTCATTACTGGCTGGGCCTGGGAACATGGAGCTGCAGCAGCTTCAACTCTATTGGGCTATCAGATTTGGCAGCTCCTAACAATTTCTACTTTAGTCCTTGTTGTCCTTGCAATTTACTCTTGTCACTGCCATGGACTTACAGGTTCTCTTGTTCAGCAGCAGCAGAGGTAGTAATGGCTTTATCTAAGAGAATTAAGGCCTATTCAGATCCCATCTAAGAGAAAAAAATGTCTTGCCCTTGTTTTAATTGTATAGATGACAAATATCAACAAAACTATAGCAGCTGCAAGCTTGGCTTCAAAATCATGTAAATACTTTTCTGTACTTTATGTAAAGACTCCAGCTTTCAAGAAAACGTAAAAAAAAAAAAAAGTCACAGCCCAATAAAAAAAAAAAATCCTCAATGTCATCTACGCCATATATTGAGAAGATTATTTCAATAAAGAAATAATTTAATTTGAAAAGGAAGCAAATACATGGACATGCATATGAACTGTATAAAAAGCATTTAAGACATCCCCTGATGTTACATGAGCTCTCTTCAAACAGTCACTAAGAAGTCTTAGCAATAATGTGTTCCTTTTCACCACAATAATCTCAGTTATGAAAGCTTTTAAGCAAAACTGTAATGACTACTGTGTAATTAAAAAGAATGCAAGGAAATTGTTCTCCCAACACTGAAACAAATTACTTCCTTGCCATCCTGAATTTAGCAATTAAGATTTTGCCAATGAAAAGGGAAGAGAAACAATAAAGGATTTACTCAATCGTGTTAAAGAAGCAGAATCTTTTGCTTTTCATGCCAAGGTCATCACAAGCATGATGTTCATGCAAGGTCATGACAAGGAAATTCAGTCATGATTGAATATCAATACATCATTATATATTTTTTATATTTTCAAATATCAATATTATCACTGCAATAAAAATAATAGAAAGGGCTAGATTCAGTAGAATATGTAGGTATTTACAGGTCACATTTCATAATACTTACCTTTTAGGCATTGTTTTGCCTAAAATCCTGTGTCAGCTGGCTAGGCTCCTCAATGAGATGAAAGCAAGGTACCTCAAAATGATAATAATTACCTTCAAAATGATAATAACTACCCAAATAATAATTTACTTGCCCAGTTTAGTTAGAAGTGGATCATAAAGAATACTACAGAACACTCTGAAATCACATCTCTCCTCAGCTTTCATGACATATCTTAGTTGTTCAGTGCAGCAATATCTGTGCTACAAGTTGACTAGCTACACAATAAATGCACTAATTTAGGATAGCAAAAAGCACTACCAAATTTAAAAAGATTTCCGGGGAATGTGGGCAAACATTTGCCACATGGATGCAAATAAAGTAGGTGAAAGATCTATTCCTGCTACTTACAGAGCAGAGGTAGCTTAGAAAACAATCCTTACTCCTGTCAGCTGCAGTCACAGTTCCCATTTGAGATTGGGTAATTGACTGTGGTTGAGTTTCTGTTCTGCTTAAGTGCAAACTCTACTATATTAGCTGAAATCACCAAAGGCGTTGTAAACTAATGCATTGGACTTTGCCCAGAAAGAGACTAGAAGCACAACACTGTCACGTGCAGATCAGTTAGTCGAAGAAGCTGCTCTTTTTGCACTGCTGTTTAGACTGTAACTGCCAACTCTTACATAAGAGATAGGCCTAGTGCATGCGAACACATCAGTCATGGATTCAAATTTGACTTGCAAGCCAATGTGCCATAGCCGAGATTAAAATCTAGGAGAGGTCTTTGACAACATGGTTTAGGAATACCCTTAGGCAACTGAATCAGGACAACAGAAATGTTCCACCCTTTTTTCCACACAGTTTTGTAAACTGGATTTTATCAAGAGGATGGGTGTTTGGTGTTTACATCCAGTTACTCAAAGGCTTTAACAGTGTCCTTACTTTTAAACATGGGCGATAAGAAAGCAAGCCTGCTACCACCTACTTATTATGAAATATTTTGGAGGTGTAACGGTTTTGGCTTAGATAGAGTTCATTTTCTTTATAGCAGATCGTATGAGGCTGTGTTTTAGATTTTTGACCAAAACAATACTGATAACACACTAATGTTTTAGCTTTTGCTGAACAGTGTTTCTCACTCTGTCCCCCAGTGAATAGACTGGGGGGGTGCGTAATAGGTTAGGAGGGGACACAACCAGGCAGAAGACCTGAACTAACCAAAGAGATACCATATAATATCATGCTCAGCAATAAAAGGGAAAAGAGAGGGTTTTAGGAGGGTTAGCCATCTTTTGCTCAGAAACTGACTGGGCATAGGTCTACCCATGGAAGGTGGGGACTTACTGCCTTTGCATCACTTGTTCTGTTTTCTTCTCCCTCCCACTTACCCTTCACTTATTAAACAATTATTATTATTATTACTTTCTTTTATCTTGATGCACAAATTTTCTTGCTTTTATTCTTCCTTTCTTCTTCCCCCGTTCTCCTGGTGGAGGAGGACAAGTGAGTGAGCGGCTGCGTGGTGCTTAGCTGCCCACTGGGCTTAACCCACAACAGGAGGATAAAGCATTCGTTCAGCAAATGGGAAACCAGGATTCAGTCCCGCTCATCATTCTCAATGAATTCAGATTGGTGTCTTTCCTGGGAGATTATGAGATCTCTGCAAGATTATGATTATCAGGTTATAAGCTAACTATGTAAATTCTTTTAGTGTCTCTTTTCAATGTAATTTTCAGGCCACGAGCCCTGTCATTTAGATTCTTTCCTATCATTGGTAGTGATGTCAAATCTTTTCCCTGCATAATGAACATCTTCAAATGTAGTATGTCTCATACCATCAGAAATTACATGTCACGTTCTTGTCAGTTGTTTTGTTTCTTGCAACCTACCCTTTTGCTTTGATATTACAGGGCTAAAAACCCCTCAGTAAATGGCAAATGATTATACTGTTCAAATGTTCTACTAAATAGCATTAAAATTTGAAGATAATTGCCAAAATATATAATGTAAATCTTCAACAATTTTAGTTAATTAAAGGTTCTTTCTTTTTTTATTTTTTTCATTCCAGTAATTATCTGTGGTTTGGTTTTTCTTTTTCTTTTGCTGCTAGTGAGGAAAGAAATTTTATTTCAGTCTGAAAGGTCTGTATAATGAAATCACTTTTTAATTTTAATTTTTCCTCTACTCTGTATGTTCATACTAAATCAGGCAAGTCTTCCCTGTTATTTCTGTTAAGAGATATTTCAGTTACTACACATCAATGCACATTTTAATGGTGGAGCCAAATGACAAAAATGTAAAATCTTGATCCTATGGGATCTTTACATGATTTGGTGTTGTATTTTCAAATATATTCAAATGTGTCATTTAAGCACCTGTACGGGATTTCCTAATTAAAAATACCTAACTCTCATTGAAAATAAACTAAAATTTTGTCTTTAATTTAGAGAAAATTAGACATTTTTCTCTAATTTTTCCTTAAAAGATCTTAAATACTTTCTCTGTGCTTTCATCGTCTCTCAGAATAATCTGATTCCTCATTTCAGACAATTTTAAACATTCAAGATACTCTAATAGGTTTCTAGCTAACATGTTTTTTTATCTCCAACCTAAGAATTCTCTGAGAGAAACTATCTTTCCAACACCACACATAACCTTAATTGCTATAGCTGTCTAGCTTCATAATTTTAGTGACTTCAGGTCAGTTTGGAAAGAGAGTTATGTTGGAAAGAGAGTAACCCCATTTCAGATACTTAACTCTCTTTTGGGTTTGCTTTTTGTTTGTTTGGTTGTTCTGTTTTCGTTTGGGTTTTTTTGGTAATCTATTACTTAAATGCTTGCTAAATCAAGATTTATTTTAAAACTTATATGTAGAAATCTACTGGGCCATAGGGGTCCTTTAAACCCTCAGATGAGCAGCCGGTTCTATTCTGAGAAAAAAAAAAAAATCAGGACGACTCAGTTATGTGGCCTCTCTACCACCTGGCAGGCTTCAATACACTGTAAAAGGTGTTTTCCTTTAAGCAAAGATGGTTGTTTCTAAATTAGTTGTTTCCTAAGAAGTTAGGTGTTCTCTAAGTTAAAGACTAGTTTCCTTTTAGAGACCGAAAAATGAGATTACCAGTGTGTTTTGCTCTTTATCTAGAAGAAAGATCTGCTCAGGCTTATTAAGGTGTTTGGTGCTTGTGATGTGTGTGCTTGACAGGCAGTTGGGCTACCTGGCAGTAGGTTTAGCTAGCCTAAAGGAAGGAGGCAAAGGTGAGATGGATTGCACATGGAGCAAAGTAAGTCTGGTAATGAAACTGTGAATTTTACTGTTGTTATTATGTATCAACAAAGGACTCTTTCTGTATTATTGTGCTTACTGCGTTGGCATAACAACTCAAAGGGTAACTGTGTTTTTGAGAGTCCATTATCTTTGCTTTCACTATTGCATACTTCCTTTTTACTAAAGCAAAGAGAGCACTGTCATCTAACTGCTCAAAACTGGTATTTCTTCTCCCCCTGCCCCCCCCCCCAAAAAAAAAAAAACCAACCAAAAAACCCACACAACCCAATTTTCTAGGTTAACCTGAAAGCTCTTAAGTAGTTTTCTGTTTTCCTCTCGTATGCTCTGATTTGAGTAGATTGGTTCTGTTCCACTCAATTTCAGGATCCTGGGAAGGCTTCAGCAAAAATCATGTCTAGTAGAAATTAATAAATTATTTTAACTCATCATGTGCTATTGGCTTCTATTTTGTGGTGTGTCTGCCTAGCTTTTATCTAGCAATCTACTGGCTTGTACATGTGCTGAAGAAACAAGTCAGACTTTTGTGCTATCATCAGAAAAAGAGGATTAAAACGCATTTCACATCTTGCTTAAGATACAGAGCAAATAATAGGATTTTCTTGCCTTCTTTTGAAGTCATTCTTTTGTAGAAAGAAATACAAAACTGCTAGGGTCATGAAGCTCAGTTGGAATTCTGTAGTGCCGTGGTTAAACCCCAAAAGCAAAGCCACACAAACAAAAAAAGCAATTTGTTCTACTAGTAAATAATGGTTACTGGTGTTGAAATTGTGCATGCAAGCTCCATGTTCAGTAACTCCAGAGAATATGGCCTTATTTGAATGACTTTATTTGGTTATTTGTACATATGATCATATGTACACTCAAGTTGGAATTCTGTAGTGCCGTGGTTAAACCCCAAAAGCAAAGCCACACAAACAAAAAAAGCAATTTGTTCTACTAGTAAATAATGGTTACTGGTGTTGAAATTGTGCATGCAAGCTCCATGTTCAGTAACTCCAGAGAATATGGCCTTATTTGAATGACTTTATTTGGTTATTTGTACATATGATCATATGTACACTCATCAAGCTATAAGAGTCTCCAGGGGATTTTTCTTCCCCCCCCCCCCCCCCCCCCCCCCCCCACTCCTCCCCCCCCCGTTCTCCCCTCCGACTCTATACAGGAGGTTAATACTATTCTAGTGAGTAGGACAGTTAAGTAAAGAAAGAATGATTGTTATCTCTCCTGATGAATATTCAAGTCTGCAAGTTTCAATGGAGAAAGTCAGAGAACCTTACTGCAAAACTGTTTTGTGACTGGACAGGTGTGGAGAAAATTGGTGTTTAAAATACAGGACAGGTGCTGCTTATTGGATGTCTGCTCTAATAGACAGAAGTGTGCCTTAGGACTTGCCTTGAAGGAAATGAAAGCTACTGTAATGATTCTATTTGATATATGGAAAGTCTGTTCCAAAGAACTTCTATTTCCCTATTAAAATCCAACTTCTTGTTTCTGGTGGACTAAATGCTTCTGTTGACTCAGTCTGTCATATTTAAACTGCATAAATTAAAATTGATTTTTGCTATAAATTTTTTCAACTGTGTCAGCATTCTCCTTAAACATTTTACATGTGTTTGTTGGGAGCATGTTTGCTCAAAAGCTTAAAGTTGTCAAACAAAGCCTCCCAGGTTTATTAAAGATATTTCTTTCACTTGGATTTTTTTTTTAATGCTGCTTTTTTTTTTTTTTTTCAGTATAGAAACAGCAGTTCTAATCAGAATAGTTTCTCAAATTAACTGAGGTACTTAAGCATTTAAAATATGACGAAGAAGCCCTCCCTTAAAATTGCTTAACTTTCCTAAAGTTGTATTACTAGTAAATATATACCTTTACTATTTCAGAAGGTTTTTAAGCTTCTGAAAATAGCTTATTCATACAGTAAAAGATCTCTCAATAGAAATGCAGTGTCTTTCTGTATGTGACTGTAGATTTGTTTCACAGTGATTTCCCCCTGCTTGTCCTGCATGACTAATCACTGAGTAAAGGACAGGAGCAGCAACTGCTTCCTTATGCTTCCTGCTACTCGTGTACAGGTGAGGCTTCTGGATCCCTTAATGCTACAAAAAGATATTGATCATTAAATTACTACCTGTAATGACTGTTACAGTTGCCTTATGGATATACTAGGAACTCTAGGGAGAAGAGGGGAGCTCTTGCATTGAACAACTGAGCAGCAAAGATAAATCTAACTTTCATTCTATCAATAAAGTTAAGCAGTGGTGAGTCAGAATAAGAGTATTTCAGTGAGCAAAGCAGAGAATTAAGCAAGAATAACAAGTTCCATTCCTTCTTCTCAGATAATCTGTTTCCCTATTGTGAATTTTTAAGTAACTGACCCTCTCTGCAGACAGGATTAAGTTTGAATTCAGGAATACTGGTAGACCACAGGTACATATATTTAAAGTTGACCTCCAGTCAAATTAATTAACAGTGCAATTTACCTCTGATGTTGATATACGCTTGAGTTGCTAGGGTAGAAGAATACTCAAGTTGCGCCTATAGTCTAAAAATGTGTACTATTCTACCTTACTGAAGTAATACCACATAGAAACATGTTCTTGCTAAATACTTAGCAGGTATTAAATGTCTGGGAGTTGATATAATTTTCAGACCTGAGTGTGGAAATACTCTAGAAAGACATGTGTGACATACTTGCTTTCCAAAGCAGGTTTAGTCCTGTGTTGCTTCTGCTTGAGGATGACATATATTGAGTGACAACTGAAAATTTGAGGTAACTTACCATTTTATGGAAACTCTAAAACAGGTTAATGGATAAAGCCCTCTATGTTCAATGGCTATAGCTGTAATTAAACAACTCATATAGATGCCACTTGTAATATCAGAAGCCCTACTTGGTTACTACCTTCAGTATTGCACTCTAATACTTTGGATGCACATCTGCTGGCAGAAAGCTAGCTACAGTAAATTCAAACTGTTGGCATCTAAAGTCGCGCACAAGCTCAGATAGACTTTCTAACCAGCTGTTCTTTCAATAGGTCCAAGCTAATGTTCTTAGGGAAAACCTGATTAAATTACCACTGTTCAAACAGAAGATCTGATTCAGAAAATCTGTTTTGCAAATTAGCATTCTAACGCATGCTGAAATGGAGCTCTTGAGTAACAGGCTCTCTGGCCTTCTAGAAAGCTGTCTGCCTAAAAAAGTATAATACTCATAAAGGTATTTGAAATAGGCAATATCAACCTGTGAAGATCTACAGAAGGCTTCGGGTGCAAAAAAAAAGAATATTTATTAGTTTAAATACAGTGGGGTTTTTTCCTTATTTTATGTGGAATTAGCTATCTTGACTGAATAAGTTAGCTTTAAAGAAGCAGCATACTTGGGTATGGTGGCTCTTTTTATTTTTTTATATGTGTGTGTGTATGTGTACATACGGAATATGTATGTATAAATGTATGTAAGAGTGGGTGTGTCTATGTATGTATGTGAGGGTGGGTGTATGTATGTATATGTATTTATATTTAGGTTCTCTAAAGGTACTCGGCACGTGACCTTGACTTGAGTATGGAAGGTTTTAGTTTAGTGAACCCAGATGACCAAAATCACATTATCAAGTTAGCCAATTATGTTGTGAGTAAACTGCATAACATTGAATTCTGGCAGGTCTGTAAAACAGAGTTGTTAAAGGTATGAGCGACAAAAGCAAGAGCATGACTGTTTTACAACAGTACATATATGAGAAGAGAACATAACTGAGAATTACTCAGCTAATAAATGGAGATTAATCTCCTGAAAGAAAATCACCTCTCATCATAACCTAGGAAGCTGCTGTTCAAGTGTAGGCAGTTAGGTACCTCTAGGGATGACTTAGCAATGGTGTCTTACAGCTTTATACAAACGTCTCAATTCACTGAAGTATAGATTAGCCAATTACTCCCTATTAGTAGTAATTAATACTTAAGATGTATTAGCTTTGAGAACACTGCAGAAATTGCAGCTATCTTGCTGGTAGTAAGTATGCTCTCAGCTTCTAACTTTAGATAGCTTTTGTTTCTTAACCAGGCAAATTACTTTAAATCTGTAGTCTAAATAAAAGGATCAGTTGTGTTTTTTTTTCTCTGCTCACTCATATAACCTTACTGATATTAGTCCAAATGAAGAGATGTAAGCAGGTGTAACACTCATTTATTAGTGTCAATTTAATGGCAAGGTCACATCCCTAGTACCTTTAGAAAACTTAAAAAAATAAACTACAATGAGAAATATATATATATGTGTGTGTTGCAATGCTTCTTCAAAACCAGCTTGTTCAAACAAAATAGATAACTCTAAGAAATAATAACACATGGGACCAAATAAGGATAAGAGCAGTTTATTGATTTTGGTTTGTTTTTTAACAATACATGATTAACTACCAATCAGAGAATTGTACATTAAGGATCAATGTCAACAATACAGCACACATACCAATAGCTAGACACTTACTAAATGTTAACAAATGACCACAAATTTATGAACACTCTTCCTTAACAAATCCCCTGAATTCTTAATGACATAGACACATTCACACAGTCACATGCATTCCATCTGTGCCTCGCAGGACATGTGGGTTACAACTAGACTCCATCTGTAGGCACTGTGGGGTACCCTACTTGCACACAGCTGTGTTGGAGATGTGCGTGCTCCAGCTTTATGTGTACCCATGCAGCCCACTCCCTGCAACTTGCTAGTGCACACATAGGTGATGAATCCCCCCAGGAAGCCAAGTGCCACCTCAGCCCCCAAAGGTGTGGGTCCTTATGTACTCTGCCCCATACTGTTAAACTAGGAGCTGGTGCAGACCCCTCACAGTATCCAATGGGAAGGCTGCTCTGTCCAGCCTGGGCAAAGACCATTATGCCACAGGGAGACTTCTGGCAGCACCAAACCATTTTAAGTGCATTTCTCTCTTCTCAATTATACAAATTTTAATGATTCTTTCATATCTTTTTTCAAAATTACTCATCTTTTTTGTTTGGTCTCATCTTTTTTGTTTGGTTGTGTCCTGGTTTC
>NW_008794122.1:895205-896790 GCF_000699145.1 Aptenodytes forsteri | reverse complement strand
AAAACTGGGGAAAGCTGGCCGGGGGGGCCGCTGCTCGGGGACTGGCTGGGCATCTGTCAGCGGGTGGTGAGCAATTGCATTGTGCATCACTTATTTTGTATATTCTTATCATCATCATTATTATTATTTTCCCTTCCTTTTCTGTCCTATTAAACTGTCTTTATCTCAACCCACAAATTTTATTTTTTTTTTTTTTTCCAATTCTCTCCCCAATCCCACTGGCATGGGCAGGGAGTGAGCAAATGGCTGTGTGGTGTTTAGCTGCCTGCTGGGTTAAACAACAACAGGTTGGTTTTCTTACCCAAAATTTTCATGGTTATTCTGTGATTATGGTTTCATCCACCAGATGTTCATCATTTTTGGTGTTATCAGTGTGGTTTTGGGGTTGGTGGTTTGTTTTGTTTTTTTTTTTGGTGGGGTTTGGGGTTTTTTTTGGCAAGTATCCTCTCAAACAGCTTTGAGTATTCCACTCATATACACCGTTTACATTCACATTCCTACCTTATCAGATATTGTTACCCAGGCTGTTTTACCAAGGGAAAGCCATTAGGGTTCCTCCACAAAGGTATACTGCTTCTAGTTTATATGCCACCACAACATTGTTACAAAAGCAGCCTGAACTCAGGTTGCATACAGAACCCATCTGTCTTAGTGAAATATTGAGGTTTGATGACAAAGGACCTTCCAGATCTCTGCAGACAGCTTAAATGACAGAATGACACCATATATCCTACACTTAAGCTGTACATGTATGCGTGGGTTCTTTTTGTGTAGTTAACCATGTTCAAATTCTGTTCTTCCAGGCCCTCTAAATAACAACATTTGCTTGTGGCTTGCATCAACACAGCATGAGATGAGGTTTAATGTGTAGTTTTTTCCCACAGGTTGATATCAAAAATGCACAACTAATTTTTAAGGTCATCTTCCAGATGTGTTAGAAGCAGGGAAAATAACACTTAGAAGCAGCTATGTCTTCAGCTGTTGAAAGGGTAGCTGCTTGGGGATTTGCTTTCTACAGTTAACTTCATGCATAAGTGATTTGTTTTTATTATTTTTTTTCTCAGTACCAATAGTACACACATTCTATTTCTTCTCTGTGTTTTATGACAGCTATGATTATGAGCCTATGTAGCCTCAATTTCAACTGTGTTTTATTTCTACTTAGTATATCTGAATTCATTTTACCAGAGTAATGTGAAGTAAACATAATGAGGAGGTTTACGTTATTCTCAAAGACTGGTCTGTGGAAAATTTGTGAATGTAGCATATGTCTTGCCCTACTTATACATCTTCTGGACAGATACTGTGTGAAAAACAAACCTGCAGTATTCTTCAAGGTATGTGGGTCTTTGCTGTCTTGAGACAATATAATCTTGTGCACTATTGCCAGTGCTTAGTGGAAGTGTGTGTGCGTGTAAGATGTCTGGTAGGACTGTATTTCCTCGGGTGAGGAATTGGTTAGATGGTCGCATCCAGAGGGTAGTGGTCAACGGCTCAATGTCCAGATGGAGGCTGGTGATGAGTGGCATCCCGCAGGGGTCCGTATTGGGACCAGTACTGTTTAATATCTTCACAATGACATAAG
>NW_008794122.1:892714-894586 GCF_000699145.1 Aptenodytes forsteri | reverse complement strand
GGCACAGGTTGCCCAGAGAGGTGGTGGATGCCCCATCCCTGGAAACATTGAATGTCAGGTTGGACGGGGCTCTGAGCAACCTGATCTAGTTGAAGATGTCCCTGCCCATGGCAGGGGAGGTTGGACAAGATGACCTTTAAACGTCCCTTCCAACCAAAACTATTCTATGATTCTATGTACTACTGTAACTTTCTGAGTTCTAATTTATCTGGCTAGCAGAACAGTGGCTGTCATGCACCCTAACTTCCAACACAAGCCTAAGGCTTTGCACAGATATCTCTTATTTCAGCTGCCTAAACACTTTCTAATATCTAGCCAAAGGGTGAAATTATATGATGCGGCTTGAGCTGAACTCATGCCCCAAATATGTTGAAAGGAGAAAGTTTTTATTCCTGTTCTTTCAACTGGCTCTGTTTGTCTTTCTCTGCAGTAAGTCAATTCAGTTTTGCCAATCTGTTGAACTCTTCTTTTTGGTTTTTTTTTGGTTGTTTGGGGATTTTTTTATGTTTGAGTTGTTTGGGTTTTGGTTTTGGTTTTTTGTTTGGTTTTGGTTTTGGTTTTGGGTTTTTTTTAGGTGTGTTTACAGTTTTTCTGTGTGGTGTGGGTTTTTTTGGGGTTTGTTTGTTTATTTGTTTGGAGTTTGTTTTGGGTGGGTTGTTTGGTTGTGGTTTGTTTTGGGGTTTTTTTTTGTGATTTAACTTACCTGGTACAATTGAAAAGGTCAAATGAATGCCAGTGGAAAGGGGAGGAGGGAGCATAGGACTGTTTTTCTGGCAAACAGGTTTAAAGCTGTAAGAGGTATTAACTTTACCCTATGTTCTCTGAGAAAAAGCCAGATTTGTATGTCCATGCAGAACCTCCAGTAATGAAGTCTCGATACTGAACTGAGAACCCCATCTTCTGATGTAGTACAACAGTGTCTGAGCTATAAATATTTTATATTACTGAGCACTAGAAAACCAGGATATAAGTAAAGGAAAAATAACCCATCATGGAGTGTGGCCCTCAACATCCCTTTGCACTAATGTACTTTCATGCTATTGGATTCATTTTACAGAACTGTGCTTTTGCACAATAGTTGCTATAATGTGCCTCTGGGCTTTACTGTAATAAATAATTACAGCTATAATAACACAAACCAGACACAGCAGCTTTCATTTTTTTACTTTAGAAATGAATCTGCCTGTGAAGCAGTTTTCTTCATTATACATCACTTGAAAACATTTTGCGTGCTCTTACTCTATCCTTATATTTTCTTATTTCAAGTTCTTGTTCGAATAGTTTCTATAGCTACGTAAATGTTTCATTCCTGTACCTTGATTTTAGTGAACAAAAAAACAGGGTCATTTTTATGTATGAGAGAATGTGAAATTTCAAGGACAGATATGTGATCAATAATTAAGCTGCAAAATAAAGTGGGGTGAATTCTTTCTTTTGGTGTAATCTCCTTAATATATTACTCAGTTTATTGTTGCGCATGTGAAAGTTTAAGAAGCATTAGCATTCCAATGCTGTTATGCACTCACTGAGGGATCAAGAGTGATATGATCAGTCATGGTCACTGAGGTTAGTCATGAAAGGGAAGTGCACAGAAGATAGAAGTGCTAATGGGCAACCTAGAAAGAAAATAAAAATTTTGCCTGAGCATGCAGGAATAGAGCTAAGAAAGCCAAAGCTTAGCTGGACTTGAAACTGGGTAGCAATGTGAAAGTTATTAAGAGTTTCTGTAACTAGTTCAGCAGCAAAAGAAGTGTAAAGAAAATGAGGTACTGCTCTTCAGTGGGGCAGGTGAGTTGGTGATGAAGGACAGGGAAAAGACCGAGGGACTGAAAGCCCTCCCACCACTTGATTTCCCTCCCCTCTCCCCTCCCC
>NW_008794122.1:891320-892362 GCF_000699145.1 Aptenodytes forsteri | reverse complement strand
CCCTTCCCTTCCCTTCCCTTCCCTTCCCCTCCCCTCTCCCCTCCCCCCTCCCCCCTTCCTCCAGCTCTCATTAAGCAGGTATGACCCCAGGTCTCTTGGGCCCCTTACGCTACTAGTAGAAGATGAGCAGAAGCTATTCCTCTACTGTGGAGGAAGATAGGGAGAACCTAATCCTACTGTATATAGACAAGTGCATGGGACTGGATGCCATGCTTCCAAAGGTGCTGAGGAAGCTGGGCAATGCTGTTAGAGGGCATTTTTTTATTACCTTTTATAATAAAAGATTATACTTTTTATAAACTTGTATAAAGGTCATGTTGATAGTCATGAGGACGTTTGATGACTGTAAAAAGGCAGATGTCACACCTATCTTCAAGAAGGGCAAGGAGGACTTAAGAAGCTACAGGTTGGTCAGCCTGACCTCAACGTCTGGGTAGATTATGAAGCAATTTACCCAGAAGCCATTTGCAACTGAAGGACATGATGATTATTGGGAAAGTCAGCATGGGTTTACCAAGGACAAATTATGTCTGACCACACTGATAGCCTTCTGTGATGAAATGACTAGCTAAATGGAACAGGAGATCACAGGAGATGTTGTATACCTTATCTTTAGTAAAGCTTTTTACTTAGTTCCTCATGATATCCTGGTATCCAAGTTGATTAGTTGTGCACTCAATAAATGGATAACAAGATGCATGGCTGGGTCATTGGGTTCAGAGGGTTGTAAGCAGCAATACAAAGTCAAAGTGTTGGCCCATTACAAGTGGTGATCATCAAGAATAAATGTGAGGTCCGTTACCATTGCTAATGACCTGGATGGTGCATTCACAGCAAGTTCATGTACAATACCAAACTGGAAGGAGCAGCTGATTTGTTAGAGGATAGGGCTGATACTAAGAGGGACCTCGATAGTTTGGAGAAATGTATAAACAGAACCCTCATTAAGTTCAGTAAAGATAAATGCAGATGCCAAGCCCGGCATCTGCAATGTTGTCGTGGTTTAATCTCAGTTGGCAACTGAGCACCCCCCAGCCACTCG
>NW_008794122.1:876537-891047 GCF_000699145.1 Aptenodytes forsteri | reverse complement strand
GTAGAGCATGGAAAACTAAAAAGTCCTTGGCTAGTGTAAGCATTACCTAGCAACAACTAAAACATCGGTGCCTTATCAACTTTGTTCTCATCCTAAATCCAAAACACTGTACCAGCTACTAGGAAGGAAATTAACTCTACCCCTGCCGAAACCAGGACAAATGTGCTAACCCTCTGCAACACGACAGCCTAATGCAGACTAGAGTTGATGATCCCAATGAACAACAAAATGAGAGAAGTCAGCATTACACCCTTACGGCAAAAGCAGCCAATACAAACTGGACTATATAAGGAAGAGTGTAGCTCACAGATTAAGGAAAGTAACTCTTTGCTTCTGTTCAGTCCTTGTGAGAACACATCTTAAGTACTGTGTCAGGTTTTGCGCTCCTCAGTATGAGAAAGACATTGACATACCTATATGTCCAGTGGAGGACCTCCCAGCCATTTAGGGGGCTGGAATGTGTAATGTACAAGAAGCAGCTGAGAAAAATGGGTTTCTTCAGCCTTAAGAGAAGACAAAGGGAGATCTTGTTGTTGCCTGTAAATACCTAATGGAAGAGTATGCAGAAGACAGAGTAAGATTCTTCTTGAAGATGCACAGTCATAGGACAAGAAGCAATGAATGCTATTTGGAATGTGGAAAGTTCTGATTAGTTATAAAGAAAATCTTTTCATAACAAGGCTCTTTAAATGTTGGAACAGGTTGCCCAGAGAGCTTGTGGAATCTCCATCCTTTGGAGATATGCAAAACTTGACTGGACAAGTCCCTAAGTAATCTGATCTTGTTGGCCCAACAGTAAGCACAGAGTTGGACCAGATGACCTCCATAAGTCCAACCTGAGCTACATAGAATCATAGTTCTATGTAAGGCAGCTTTGAAGCTCCACTTGGAGAAATTTTGAGAAAATGCTTTGGTCGCATAATCAACAGCTGTGTTCCCATAAATCATGTTGGAAACCAATGTATTTGAACAGTTTATACTGATGTCCGTGCATCTTGTATTTACTAATTTGCACTCACTTGGGATAGGTCTGTTTTATGATTCTGTGCTAATTACATTTTTGAAGAGGGCATTGCCCACTTCACATCCTTAAGACAAGTTTAAATTCTCAAAATCCCATCAAGCTTTGGAAATTTCTTAGTTTGTGCCCTGTTTAAGTTATCTTTAACATTTATGATCCCCTCACACGTAATTCAGTGCAGCAATACTATTTCTAGCTCTTGTCCTGTTGTTTTGAGTAACATTTTAAAATCTCTTTTGAAGTGTGCTCCACAACTTAGATGTCAGAAGGTGTGCCTATAAGCCATCTGTCAACAAGTTCCCATGGAGCTCAAACACCTGTAGGGGCCCCATCTCAGATCTGTTCAAGTCTTATGTTCTCACATGCTTGGCACCACTATTTCTACTACTACATTGTAATAAGAGAAAACCAATTTCTATTCTTGAGGTACGATTGTGACATCTTCCCATTCTCATCAAAGAACTGCAAACATAAAGTTATACCATTTATGGGGGTGGGAGGAGGGATGTAAACCTCTATGAATAAGAAGAGAATGCAGAACCTGGTCTGTTCTTTATTCAGTAATCTTCCAGAAAATTCAGTTTGAAATTAGGGCATTCCATTCCTGTCTTTCCAAATAAACAAGATGCTGTAGTCTAATAGAAACCTCAAAAAATAAAAGCTGTGAGGAAGCATAGGTTTGAGGCATATTGAAGCAGCATTGGTAGGTATACCACAGAGATATGCTATTCCTAGTCCTTGCTGAACCCAACAGAACTGTGCTGGGACAGTCAACATCACCTCTAATCTTTTATGAGCAGGGAAACGATCTCCAGCTGCAGCTCAAAAGCTGCTCTGAGTTGTTCCAACTCCATAATCAAACTCAAAGGATGTAGAGTGAGTGGCACTGAATATTCTTAGGCTAGCTTTATGTTTTTGGTAATTTCTCATTTTGTAGCCTTTCCCTGTGCCCCCTGCAGTGTTGATCATGCCCTATTCTGACCTGGAGAAATAGTAGGAAGGTACACTTGTTTTAAGAAAGGTGATAAATTGTCACTTGTTACATAGACTGATCTGAACAAAAGTATATTCCCTTCTAATTATGTACACAAGAAACTTAAGTCTCTGGCAACTCTTCAGTCTTTCATATTTCTGGGGTTTTTTTGTAATTTACTGAGATTTAAAAAAAATGTTGTTGAAGATCTGCATTTTAATTATGTCTCATATGCTCTAATTTTTAATTATGAAGTCCTTCGGCATATCTTGTTATGTAATTGGTCACATTTCTGAAACTCTTGGAATATCCTGAACACTGCTGTGCTGGTGAGTTTAGGACAAGCGTACCTATGTATATGGAGTTCTAATATCTGCTTTACTGAATACAGTAAATGGCTTGTTAATGTTCCTTCAAAATAGCAGGTTTGCTATGCTTGACAAGTAAGTGATTTATTTTCTAAAACCTGCTTTATTAAACACTGTTTAACTGGAGCAACATAAAACCAAAATCCTAGACCCTTTCTTCAAAGAATATAAAGTTTCGTGTATCATGATGGGAATAAATTATTTTTCTTTAGAACTAGAAAAAGATCATATAGATCCAGTGACACTAATTCAGGTAAAATCAGTCTTAAAAATAAAACAGTTACATACTACATTAGAAAGGATATGGCTTACTAATTTCCAAGATGGTAGTTCATTGTATTCATCTTGATGTTTTATCTCTTGCACTTCTATTTGGAAGTTTTAGGGTGGCATATAGCAGGGCCTGCACCCAAAATTTGGGCAAAACCTATTCTAATGCACATGGAACTGTATTTCTAATTATTCACTCCTGCCAAGTGGTCTATAAAAGATCAGCTCCAGTCATAGGTTTCATGACAAGTGGGAAAATAAATTGTTCAAGATAAGATGCAAATTAGGGACAAAGTTCAGCTGACTACCAGAATGTATAATTATATTTTGATATGTCACAGAGCAAGACAGTCTTACTTGATTTAAATTTTGTAAACTTAAAATGTTTGGCTGGAAAAATGGTGGGGGACGTGTGTACAAAAACTGTTAATTCTTGAGAAACATAAATTTGACCTTGAAAATAAATCCAGAGCAGGTTAGGAAAACTCCTTTCTTGAATGCTATTTTAAATTACAATAGTGTACTGATGAATTTGTGTTTACATTTCTTGTATGGATGAGCTGGAGTATCCATAAATGCACCACTGATGGTCTGAGGGACAAAGATTTTAACATATGAGCTACTGCAGAATACAAAATATACTGCATAATATACTGATAATGAGCAAAAAAATCAATACTGATGACCAAAAAAAAAACCCCACCCCACCCAAACAAACAGTAAGACTCCTTGAAAAGCAATCCCAGCACAAGAAGATGTGAAGGCTTGAATACAATGTCTAAGCAAAGAATATAATTAAGGGTGTGTGGCTGCCACTTTGCAACACTTCAAGGGCTGTGCAACATAATTGGTACTGAAAGTTGACATTCCTAGAGTAGGTCACCATTATAGCTGTTAGGAACCTGATTTTGATCTATCATTCCTTGGCTATGCATTTGTATGTATACCTGCCTACTGCACGTTTGATGCTGTATAGAGATAATTACATATGTGATCTGTGTCTGCATGCATGTAAATCACCTATCACAATGTTGATTAATGAATGTAAAGTCAGCTTTTTTCAAAGCTACTGATCCACTGTAACTCAGCATCTGTGGATGCCAGACTAATGGTAAGCATATATGTAACGGATTTAAGTGTTCAATGTTAGAGAATATTAGCCAAGCAATAGATCAGCAGATAGGGACCAGTTATACTATGCTGTTTGGTATCATTTATTCCAACTTAAGTTAAGCTTACCCTTAAGAGCTTGATTCTCCCTTTAGTTTAAAGGTTGGTTGTGTTATGCTTTCCTGCTCCCTGGCACAACATTTGATGGAAAAGCAGTGGTTTTTTTATCTCAAACAATACAGATACCTGAGAGCTGACCCTGAGCAAGTTGGATTGCTTACACCAAGCAGTGTGGTGATGTGCAGAGGTGCTCGTGAGAGTCTTGACAGCATTGTAACTCATTCATCAGTCATAGCATTGCCTTTAGTCCTGTCTGCACAGCAGCACTACTTTGCTTATTTGTATCTCAGCTCAGAATAGCATTGTACAGTTTGGATGCAAACAATTCCCCTTTATTTCAGCTAAGGGGATCTTAAGACCAAACAGTACTATCTTTTGCAAGATAGTACTGATATCAGTACTATCAAGTTTGCAAGAAACAAAGTAGGAAGGAGAGGGGTAGAGGCAGAATGCTGGTTTGCTGCAAAAGGTAAGAAGATGACCAAGGTATTGTGATGGCTGGAAAATAGCATGTGATTCCATCTGCAATTTGGAGACTTCCTTGAAATCCTAGAGTTGCTTTTCTGGAATATCAATATCAGCAATAGATTCAGCTGGGAACACATCAGACCTTCTGCAGATGTGCTTCATACCTGATTTATATGTATTCAGCAAGTCCAGCCTCTCCTGAGTGTGAGGTTTAAGGTGTAGTACACTTCACTACTGTGTTATCTATAGATCCTATACATACCAAGTTATCTGTGAACGTAATGCAGTCAGTCTCTGCATAGACTTTCAGGCTGGTACATTTACTTTAGTATATCCTATACAATTCTTCTATCTTCAGGGTGTCTTGGGTAGCAATAGACGGTGCCCAAAGCAGTATGACATAAATTAGATTCAAATGTTTAATGATACGTCTTAGAACAGTAGGATTTGCAGGACTCAGTAACCACAAATCTAGTTTTGAAAAGTAGACATATACCAATGGAGCTGCATCACTGATGGTCTCTGAGGATTTGACCCTATTAGTGTAAGCAATTTAATGAATTTTATTATGGTCCCTGTAAGTGAATATACATATTCACACATCTTTAAAGGGACATGAAATAAATGTCTTTTTTAAAGAATTGTTTAAATATCTATGATTCCAAGTTATGTCACTCAGCTCTGTGGAAGCACAGCCAAGCTAGTACTGTATATTAAAAAAATAACTAGAAAATATTAGGATCATAGGATGATTAAGGTTGGAAGGGACCTCAGGAGACCTATAGTCCAACCTCCTGCTCAAAGTAGGGAGAGCTATGAGGTCAGACCAAGTTGGTCAGAGTTTAATCCAGTTGGTTCTTGAAAAACGCCAAGGATGGAGACTGCACAACCTCCCTGGGTAGCCTGTTCCAGTGCTTGACTATCCTCATGGAGGGAAAAAGTTTGTTCTTATATCCAGTCTGTACCCTTTGTGTTTCAACTTATGCCTGTTGTCTCTCATCCTTTTTTTGAGGCACCTCTGAACAACCTGGCTCTGTTGTCTTGATGACATTCTTGTAAGTACTTAGAGGCTACTGTTATGTTGCCCCAAAACTGTCCCTTCTCCAGCTCCCTCATCCTCTCCTCACAGAGTAAGTACTCCAGCTCTGGACCAGCTCTGCTAAAATCAACCCACTTTATCAGCACCTTTCTTCTCTAAGGGAGCCCAAAACTGGACATGGGACTCTAGATGTGGTGCTGAGAGGGGAATAATCACTCCTGTGGATCTCCTGGTCGTGCTTCTGTTAGTACAGCCCAGGATGCTCTCAGCTTTCTTTGCTGCCAGGGCGCACTCCTGGCTCATGCCCAGCTTGCATCCACCAGCACTGCCAGGATATTTTCAGCAGAGCTGCTCCTCTGACAGTCAGGTCCCAGCCTGTATCATTGCAGGAGGCTCTTCCTTTCCAAGCATAGGACTTGGCATTTGTTCTCACTGAGGAATCTTGCTGAGGTTCCTGTTGTCCATTCCTTCATCCTGTCTACTCTGGATGGCCATCCTGCCTTCAAGTGTATCAACTGATCCAACAATTTGACGTCAACTGCAAATTTGATGAGAGTGCACTCCATTCACCACCTCTGGGTCATGATGAAGTTGTTAAATAGGACAGGTCCTAGGATAAACCACTCCACTTGTCATTGGCCTCCAGGTAGGGAAAGACCCATTAATTACCTCCTTCTGAGTTCTATCAGATTTTGTTTTTTTGTTGTTTTGGGGTTTTTTATCCAGTTGGATTTTTTTTATATTTATTCATCCATCCAGACTGTAATATTCTAACTGGGATATAAGAATAATGCAGGAGACAGTGTTGAAAGCCTTGTTTAAAACCAAGGTGAATTATCTCTACTGGTCTAACCTCATCCATAAATCCATTTGTTTTATCACAAGAGGCAAACAGGTTTCTCAAGAATGGTTTACACTTGGTCAACACTGACTCTTCCCAAGCAATTTGTCCTTCATGTGCCCAGAATTATGTTTCAGGAGGACTTGCTTCTTGATTTTTGTCCTAGGCACCAAAGCGAAGCTGATTGGCCTGTAGTTCTCCAAAGTTGACATATTGGTCTTTTTTGAAGACGACTGCAATATTTGCCTTTCTCCACTTCTCAGATTTCCATGACCTGTCAAAGATGATAGCAGCCTTTCAAGGACATCAACCATCTCTTTCAACACCCTTGGATGCAGCCCATCTGATCACATGGATTTGCATGGGTTGAGTTGTCTGAAGTAAACTCTGACTCTATCCTTGTCCAATGCTGGCTGTTCTTCTGTCTGAATACTTTCACTGAGCACAGGTGCCTGGGAGACCTTCTCAGCAGACTGAGGCAAAGGTGGCATTGAGCACCTCATCCTTACACATCTGCTGTCACTAAATCACCAACCCCTTTCAACACTGTGCTTGCATTGTAACTGTTCAGCTTTTTACTACTATTGCAGTGCTAGAAGCTCTTCTTGTTGCCCTTGACATTCCTAACAGGTTCCAACTCCAGCTGAGCTGCAGCTTTCCCTGCATGCCTGAGCAATGCTTCTAAATTTCTCCTTAGTAGCCTCTCTCTGCCTCAACTTCTTGTATACTGCCCTTTTTTTTTCCATTGGAGTTCCACCATGAGTTAGAATCATAGAATCATAGAATCATTGAGGTTGGAAAAGACCTCAAAGATCATCGAGTCCAACCGTCGACCCAACACCACCATGCCCACTAAACCATGTCTAAACAGTTGCCTGTTTAGTCAGGCTGGCCTCCTGAGACATCTGCTTGTTTTCTTGGGAATGAGGATGGACCACTTTTGTGTTTGGCTGGTATCCTTCCCAGCCTTCTTGATCTCCTTTGCCCTTCAGAGCTGTCTCCTCCTGTGTGATCCTATCTACCAGTTTCCTGAATAAGCTGAAAGCTGCTCCCCTAAAGTACAGGATATAGACTCTGCTGCTTATTTCCCTCATTCTCCTCAGGATCTTGAACTCCACTAGTTCACAGTCATTCCAGACATAGTTACCATTGATTATCACATCCTCAACCAGTTCTTCCTTGTTTGTGAACAGCTGATCCAGCTGTACATAACCCCTGGTTGGTGCCAGTACTTGTATCAAGAAGTTATCCCTGACACCTTTCAGAAATCTTTCCTGCCATGGTGCCCTTCCAGAAGATGCCAAAGAGTTCCCCCATGAGAACTGGGGTCTGTGATGCAGAATTCCTTATTTCAAAATAGCTTCTTCCATTTCCTCACCCTGATCAGGTGAACTGTAACAAAATCCCACCACTGTGTCTCCCTTACTGGCCTCTCCTTTGATCCTAAGCTGTGAACTCTCAGCCAAACTGTTGTCTGTCCCACAGAAGGACTGGAATACTTCTGAGCTACTCCTTCACCTCCCTCTTTCCTCCCTCATCCTCTTCTTGACCTGTTTTCCCTGAAGAGCTTGTATATGCCCATTGCAATAACCTACTTGTTTGAGGTGTCCCACCACAGCTCAGTAATTGGAATGATGTCGTAGTTCTGTAACCACATGCAGAGCTACAGTCTCTGCTGCGTGTTTCCCAGGCTGCATACATTTCTGTACATATGACATGCTTGAGGTGGCTCCTCTTTCACCTGTTTTATTATTCTGGAGGTCTCTCCTCTACCTGCCACCTTGCACCCTTTGCTGCCCACCCCTGCCCACCCCTTCCTTACTTGACTGTGTGTTGTAATTTCCCTCCGTAGCCATTCCTAAGTTAGAGCTCTACTCACCAGGTTGGCCAGCCTGCTGGCAAAGCCGCTCTTGCCAGCTTTGCCTTCAGCCCTCAAAAAGAGGACCGTGTCATCTAAAAGCAAAATCGCTGTTGAAGACATCAGCTACATAAGTCCCTAATCAATTTCCTAAAATAACTGGGACCATATGCTGTGGTTTGCAAATTTTTCTGATGAACCAGCTATTGAATAAAAGCTGTGGCAATATCATCCAAATGAGAAGGAACACTAAGGATAATGGATTTCTCACCTATAGGTTATGTGCTGATTTATCGTAGCTGAGGATTTGGCCAACAAATCTCCATGCCGCTCCTGTTAGATTAAAAAAATATGCTTTAAAAATCTCCAAATAGCATGTATATATGCATTTTTGGATGCAATAGGTATTGGAAGATGATATATTTTCTCAGGACAGGTTTTAAATCTCACTGTACTACTTCTTTGAACTAAATTGCTGCTGCTGTTGGGTCACTATATTCCTTTCTTGTGGTTTGGCGAGGCGGAGCAAGGGGAGACTTGAGATAGTGCTGTCATGTATATCCAACCCTTGCTGTGTTAATCCAATACTGACTGCTGCTTTTTCTCCCCAGGAAGCACTTTTTAAAGTCTTTAAGTGCTATTGAGAGCAAGAGGGTAAATGTTCTGTAATGACTTTAAGGTCAGCAAGCAAAAGCAGAAGTTTCTGGAAAAGTTTGAGGGGAAAAAAAACTAACAAATTCTGTCAAAGGAAGATTGCTTTCCTTTGCCTATTGCACAAAGGTATATTTTGCCACTGTAATGGGGTACCAATGGTATATATCAATAAACAATAAAATAATACACACCTATAGTTTACAATTACAATAAAATCATGCATTCAGGCAGGTCCTTTGTGGCTCTGAAATCATCACAATGTAGTTTTGAGAGACTTCTTTTTCAAGAAGAAAGGTTTGAGAGATTCTATGTTTCTAGCATTCCAACCAAAGCTATATTAGATTGCACTAGAATCAGGTATGTCTAGCAAGGAAAAGAATTTATAGGAAAAAAATTAAAAATACAAAGAAGGCTGGCTGTCTTTCCCCCCTTCCTTGTAATTTGAATATACTGAGACAAGCTCTGTTCAGATTTGTCCCTGTGCAGATTAATTCCGGTTACATGGGTAGGGTAAATTGAAAGCAGAATTTGAGTAGTTATTCTTCAGTGCCTATATTCTGCTGTAGTGATCCAGAGGCAAGATTTTACTTCTATGACTGAGAGATGGTGCAGCTTTCTCTGGAGTGGGGCATGAAAACTTTTATAACTTCTCACTTCTTATATGAACAGCCTTTTCCTTTTAAAAGATTTCAGTAAGAATTTGATCTATTCACAAATCAGAAGCAGGTAGATTCAAGGATTACAAATAAAGATCTTTGGGCATACCTTTCCACAGCTGTAGTGTGAAAGCAATGGATAGTCTGCAAAGACTGCTGTTTCTGTTGCTCAGAGGCAGAGGTCTCTCATTGAGGCATGATATCTGATCCTAGCTTTTTCTACAGTAAATTGGTACTCTCACAAAGGTGGTAATACATCTTTGGAGTTGGAGTATGTCTCCTCCATGTCAGACTGTGTGCTTTAAGTTGCTCAGGTTTTAAGAGTTAAAATAGGTTCTCCTGTCTAATCTTTTGCAGAGTGTACCACAGGCCAGAGCCCGGCACCATGCATTGCACACAAACCTTTTATCAAGCTGTATGAAGATAGAGGATCTAGTTCTAAATGATTTGAGTGAGGTACCAGTCACATATTGAATAACTTGCCTACCATCTTTGTGCAGTGCTGCTTTGTTTACAGTAACAATATCCTTTGAGGGAGAAGGGAGTCTGCTCATTTCCATGCTGAGAGAAATACCGGAACTTGTCTCTCAACAGATATTGCAGATTTGGCACTTAATGACATTAGTACAAGAAACTTCAAACACTGAGAGAGTTGGGGGACCTGGTTGGGGGGAAAAAGGCCTTTTTCTTCTCATCCTTAAGGTAAACGTCAGTAGTAGTTTTCTTGTAGCAGGAGTGGCAACTATGTTTCGGAAAAACAATAAAGAACAAGAATAAGGTCATATTTCTCTCCTTTTGAGAGCTAAGTATTAATTCACTTTGGTCACTTAAATAACTGCATTTCTTTCTTTATAGCCTTCCAGCTATGTAGTCATTTAAGCCTAATCAAATTGTCCAGTTTCTGAACTTTGATCAGAACACACTTTGCTTAAGGCTTATGTGAGTTTGTGTAAATGCTAACTTTTTATTTATTTAATTATTTTAAGGTTAAACAGTATGCACTTCCCAGGTCTTTAACTTGTGCTGCTGCATGGGGTGAAGGGCGTAGTATGTTTTGTAAGCCAGATCTGGAGTTTGAAGAGGTTGCAGTACCATTGCTGTTGAAGGATGATTTTTACATAGATGAGGAACTCCTCTGGTATTCTGAATAATTCTTAAAAGATATTAGTGTAAATGAAACTACTGTATCTTCACACTTTAATCTTGCATTTTCCTGTCATGTTAAAGCATGATTTTTAAAAACTGCTTCATGACTCTAAGTTCTTTAAACTAAAATAATACTAACTTATATTCAGTGAAATATTTGGTATGCACGTTAGCTTCATGAGTATCAATCTAGTTTTTAAATTTTAAGAGAAATAGTATGAAATGAAATTATTGGTGTATTGCAGATTAACCTGCAATGATCCTCAGGACTCCAAAATGAAGTCTTATTAATACACAATTGCTTTTTTCAATGGAATGTGAAGGTGAAGAAACACTGCTTTTTAATTTCTTTGGGGGAAAAAAGAGTGTCTTTTCATTGTTATCAGAGGATATAGCAGAAGTTCTAATTACATCACTGATGCTAAAAGTTATAGCTAGAAGACTCAATAAAACAGACATCTCCAGATACTCCAAAGACCACAAACATCACCTGGTGAGAACTCACATATTACTGTATTCTTCAAGTATTTTCTGCTATCTTTTGTTTTGTACTTGTGTTCCAAAAATACAAAGTTTGAAATAACACAAACCCTTGGAAACTTGTCTGCAAATGCTTTTGGTTTGTTTTGCCACACATTTTTGTCTGTATGAATCTCCACAATCAGATGTCCCAACAAGATAAATGCCTGTCACTGACTTCAGCAGGAGTTAAATACATGACTATCTTTAAAAACCATGTAATGGGCTGTTCATATGTCCAAATAAACCCAGTAACAGTCTGTTGTAGTGCTCATAACCTACATAATTCTGTGAGTCCAGCTATGTATTTCCTGAGGCACAGAGTTCTGGAGTTTAACTGGTAAGTTTATTGCAATTTGGAGAAAAGAAAATCTAACTTTTTTTTTCCTTTTTCTAACTTTTTCCCGCTGAAAGTTTTCTTAGCAGAAGGCTTGCAGCTGAAGATATCCAAGGAGTAATTCTGGTTAGGCATAGATTATTTTTCATCACTCTCTTGGGGAAACAGTATCAAAAGCATTGAGTATCAATAAGAACTTCCTGAAGCAAAGCTTTTTACTGTGTTGGTTAACAAAATAGTGGTGTTGAGGGCTGGGGTTTTTGTGGGTTTTTCTATTTGTTTGTGTGTGTGCGTTTGGTCGGGTTTGGGGGTTTTTAGAGAGAACAAGAGACTTTCAACTCAGTATTCTGCTTCCAGTAGTTGTTAGTGTGTCTGTTTAGGTAAAAGAGCAGGAGAAACAAACAGATATGTCTTTTACTTATGTTATTTTTAACTTATGTCATTCATAAAAAGTATCAATCTGGAAATCTTCTGGTTTCTTATTTTATTCTTTATGTGAGCCAGATTCATGGGGTACATCCCAAAAATTGATCTCCTCTGACAATGAGTTGAGCAGTTTGATGCACTGTGAGAAAATGCACCGTCTTCTGTATATCTTGAACCTATTGCTTGATAATTTCATGATGCTTCATAGCCCATTTATTAAGGGAAACTGATAGTTTTCCCCACTTCTCTTCATGCCATTCATGACTTTATATGGACCACTGTCAAACCTCTCAGTTCTTTTCTTTAGGCTGAAGAGTCCTATCTTATGTATTCTATAACTTTGATCATCCTACTCAACATCTCTTCTAGTATTTATATTCTTTTTAATATAGAGGGGTGGAGATCAGAACTGTACAAAATATTCATGATGCACCTGCATCTTGATGTAAGCAGCAAAATCTATTCTGTTTGATAATCATTCCTTAATTCTAAGCCTTCATTCTGGTTTTTTTTTTTTCGGAGTGTCACTGAACAGTAAACTTCTGGAAGCTTCAGATCCCATCACTGTGTAAGGAAAGACAAGATGTATTATTTCTGAATGTTGCTAAATTTATTTCATCTGCAGTCAGTACAGAAGAATTATTCTGTAACTCTTAGACATGACCTTCTCAGTCCATGACTAACCAAACTCTCACCTTTCTTTACATTCTTTCTGAATGCTTATTTTGACTAGCTGAGTTTTCTTTTTAACTGAAGAGTGGTATTTAACTTTTATGTTAATATGTAATAATGTATCTAGCTGATACATTATAGCACCTTATGGGAGTTATAGTTTGAATGCCTTGTTCTCCAGGCGGTACTTTTACATCATTTTCCTTGATCAATTCTATGCCCTCCTAAATGAGCACGTCACGCTAGCTGTATCATTAATTAGCTGTTATCATTGTACTGATGACACATAAACACAATCAAATTATTCAACAGGGGCATCCAAACTGATTGGAAACAAGCTTAACTTACCAGGGCTGGGCAAAAGATGATTCCTTCTTTCTTGTGTATATGAAACACTGTTAACTGTACTTCAGAGGGATCTGGGGCATTTGTACATTTTCCTTTCATCTCTACATAAGGCACAGATTAGAGCAAGAAGAAATGCACTGCTTGTTATTATAGGGTTGTACCCAGCATGTTGTTTGTTCTTTATCACACACAGCAGCTTTTCAATCCTCTCTGGAATTTAGGATTTTTTTTTTTTTTTTTTTCTTTATCAGCATAGCACCAGATTATTCTAAATTGAAGGCATACTTCTTGTTCTACCACCTATAAGGACCCTTTTAATATTCAAACTCATATTTAGAGTTATGTGTGAGGGAGTCTGTCATGATTTCATGCTCCTAAAGATAAGGGTGGCAACATGATGCCTACCAGATGCTCCGAGGTCAGACTGGAAAACAACATGAAATCACCTATTGTTCCGGGGCTCTCTTCTGGTTCAGAACAAGGTGGGCAAAAGCTAAGTAGGTGCCAAGCTGATTCCAGGAACTGTCAGCAAAAGGATACAACCTAAGATTAAAAAAAAAATGCTCTGACTTTTGTTCTAGCAACTTAGGTGAGATAGGAGGCTAGAGAGAAACTGAAGCAAGTTTGGTAGTTATCCTGTTTTCTAACTCTGTGATCACCATACCCTATCACATTAAGTGACAGCCACTAATTTATGTATTTTGTTCTGTCTTACTAAACCTTACAATAGATATAGGACCTCATGCTGAAGGTCCCTGTTGTCCAGTATTCTGTCTCTCTGGCATTGGCTGATGACAGAAGTAGATAATTTTCTGGAATCTTGAAGAGTATCTTAAAATCTGCTTCAAAAGCCAGAGGTGAGAGGGGTGTGTGTGTGTGTATATACACATACATACACACACACACTTAACTGGTATTAGGTCTCCATCTGTAATTGTTTTTTGTTGTGTTTTTTTTTAATCCTCCTTCTCTTTTTTGCTTATGAAATTTTCAGCCTCTTCTGGTTTGATCAGACCTAAATAATAAATCATTACAGCGTGTGCAGCAGTTTGTGGATCTTTTCAGACCAACAGGAACCCTTTCATCTTATTCTGATTTCTTCACTTCTATTTGTCTTATCAAATATATATTCAACTAACTTAGAGCAGACTGCTATCACCATAATCTTGCCTCAGAATCAGCTTCATTTTCTGGAATCATGTAATACAGTTATTATGTAAGAAAAAAAAGCATCAAGAAGATGGTTTATCCCAACTAGACTTAGTACAAGTTATAAAACCTGCAAGTTCTTTTGGAAGAAGTGGAGGTGTACACTTGTGTGGGGAAAAGATAGACTCCAGTGTTAGAGATTCCATTAATGGGATTTTCTGTAGGTGCTGGAAAACCACGAAAGGTAGGTAATAAAATGAGACAGCAATTTTTTCCTCTTGCTCTAGTCTTTCCTTCCTTCTCTGATTTTCCACAGGATTGGGAAAAACTTAGTGATTCATTCTTATTTAAGTTGCTTTCTCCCTGATACTGATTTTGCTGAGTGTAAAATGTATCAAAGGAGGAGTAAACATGGTATATTAAACCTGCTTTTATGCTACTTTGTTCCCTCTGCAATATTCTGGAAAGCAGTGATGATAGTTGAAAGGTTTAAAACTGATTTTTTTTTTTTTTTTTTTGATTCGTGATTACAGTG
>NW_008794122.1:857532-876515 GCF_000699145.1 Aptenodytes forsteri | reverse complement strand
TTGGTCTTTCCAAACTTGCCTTCTCCTACAGTGAATGCTGTAGAAGCCTACTGAAATTTGCTTTAGTAAGCTTACAAATAAGTACTGCTAAGATATAAATATTTTTAACCATTAATTAAATCTTTAAAAACAGTACCTTAAATAGAATCACATGCCTTATAATTAGCAAGAATCCTTTCTTAGAAATTTCAGTACCGTACTGTAGATAGCTACAAATTATGCATTAATATCTCCCTATTTTAGGTTCCTTAAATAATTTTGAAAGTCCTAAAGGGATTTATTTCTAACACTTCTGTACCAATTACATTACTTATTTGCTGTTCTTTGTTCCCTCTTCTCCCAGAGGCTATTCCATATCACTACAGAATAGGTATTTTGCATTTTTTTTTTTTTCCTGGTTTCTTGGTAAGTATATCTACATCTTTAAACCAGTCATACTTGCTTTAGAAGAAATAGCTGTATGGACTGACTGACTGACTGGAAGCATATCATTTCGCTAAGCAATATACTAAATATTCTTGTCTAACTGGTGTTGCTTTCTTCTTTTGCATAGGCTAGATGATTTGCACATTTATGAACTATTAAGCATCTTCTATACACTCCCCTCAGGAGGCTCAATAAAGACATGAAATTATTACTGCCTAGGTCACATTTATTAATTTCAGTCTCTGCATAAGATTTACATTTTACTGCAGCATAGGAGGAAGAAATGAAGCCAGGGTTAAAAGGGAGCATAAATTGTTAACTTTCACCAATTTATATTATCCTCTCTTACCACTCTCTGTGGTTTAGGAAATTTATTTTATCTTCCTGTAATCACCTTCCTGGATGCAGTTGGTAAACAAGAAGAATGCAGATAAAAGACAAAATAAACAAACATAAGGTCATGCCTTGCATACTACATCTAGTATAAAATAAACATGAAAGCTTGATTGAAGTTACCCATTAAAATACTGCTACTGCTGAAAGGTTGAGGGGTAGCTCATTCGAGTGTGATGTGGGAGATCTGGGGTCAGTTGGTAGATTGAATTCTCTCCATAGGCATGCAGATTCAGACCTCTGCTTATGGAAGGAAGAATCTTCCTTGACATGTTCATTAGAGAAGACCAGGCAATGTTAACTGAAAGCACAGTCAGAGAAAGAAATTTGCAATGTAAAGTTTATTTAAAAAAAAAAAAAAGTTCCGGCCAGCCTGTATTCACAAAAATCAAAACCTAGTCTGTAACTAAGGCAAAAAGACAGAAACAGCACTTTCTGTGGTGTTCAGTGGGAAATTGTACACAATGATTTGCAAGGTCTCTATAGCAATACTGTATTTTGTAGAAAACAACAGGGAGGAGGGTGAGTTTTAACATTCGATCCCTCTTCCCACAAATATATTTTTCACATATTACAACTGATGCAAATCCCAACTTAATGGCTGTTTTAGAACCTGTTCTTTTAAAACAAACAAACAAAAAAAGCAGTGTCTGATCCAGACAGCTAAGGAATAAACTCTTTCTGCTTCTTAGATTTTCTTCTTGATCTGTAGTTATGCTGAGATGGATAATTTGATTCACAGCTAGAAAGAACTGGAGATTTTTATTTCACATTCTGCTCTGAAATGCTGCATTAATTGTGTTGTTCTTTTCAGCATAAATGCTTCACTGACACTTTAGGATTTGTTACTATTTCTAAACTTCTTGGAAAAAATAACAACCTTGCTGATAATTAGAAAATTGCCATTCCATAATGGCAATACCTGAGCTTTTACTAAAGACTTATTATTCCCCTTAATATGAAGGTTTTAAACACACCTTAATAAGGAGCCCTTTTGAACAGTAATTGGAAACAACTGCTATCATTACAGGTACTTTATTTCTACTGTGAAAATAGCTGTATGCTGTCCTGAGTGACAATAACCTCTACTGAATTTCACTCTGTAGACAGGTAAAACCTCAGCTACATCAGCAGCTGAAGATGTGGCCAGTTACAAAGGCAGTTTCATCTTTGCCATGCAAAATACAGGTTAAATATGCAAACTAGCATGTGATTTAATCCAGTAAAGTTGAATAGCCTATCAGAGAAAGTACACTGGCAAATGGGCAACCGTTTGAACATGTTATATTTTAATTTGCAGAGACAAAAATGACAAGCAATTTATTTACATAAAACTGTACAAAAGCAAATTAAATTATGTAAATATTTCATAAATAGAGGTGGACTAGCGTTTAATACATTTTGCCATGTTTAGCATAGTTGCGTGCATAGTGACTCATAATAAACAATGATAAATTGTTCTCTGCTTCACTATCAACATCCAAGTTGCAGAACAATAGTCAATGATTAATATTACAAACAGATCGTACCACACTGAATGCAAGTGCTTTTAAAATTTAGGAAAAAGTTGTCTGAAAGCATACCCCAGGTAGCTGGTGAATGTTGTCTTCTTCCTTGTTTATGCTCGTCAGTCAGTAATACAACTTAACTGATGGACTTTCATTTCTATTGCTATTTCATCTGCTTCATTCCTTAAGGAAACATTGTATATTTATCACCAATAAAACAAAAGGAAAAATATTTCATTGTTCAAGTTCCTTACAAGTGTTTGGTGATGGATGGATTTATGGCAAGGTCTTTATCCGTATTCTTTGTTTTCCTGCTTAACAACTTCCTAGGGTAGCCTTACAGCCAATCATTTCAATCCCATTTAAGTTCTTCCCCACATAAAAATAATGTTTAACTTTTTTCCTGAAACTCAGGCAGCAGGCCAGTCAGAAACCATATTGAATAAACATAGTGGATCTGAGATCCAGAATGAGCATTAGATTTTAGACCAAAGCTATTGAATTTTCTAATACATATAAAGTTATATATTAATGCATCAATCCATAAAGGTGCCTTAATGTAAAATACATGCAAAGCTCATTTGAGTTTCCCATTGAAGGAAATAAAAGGATGATTTCTATACTGTACAACTGAAATGTGATGATGGCTAAAAGCAGTTAAAAAAAAAAAAAGTCAATTTTCCTGGCAACATGAACTGGTGACACCTTGCTAAATAACTGTAATATAGACTGATCATAGTTTTCCAGGCAGCAGAATTAAAACAAATGAAAACAATCCCAAACCCCACACAAATAGTAATTAAAAAAATCCTCAAGACCTACTTAAACCACAGCCTTGTGTTAATAATGCTTAAGACTGGTCCATTAACTGAGTTTGGCAAAAGGCTTGTTTTTAAATATATTTTCTATAATTTCTCAGAAAATAAACACAGGTAAATAAAAAGGTTCAAAAAAGTTGGGAATAGCCCCTTATCCCTCAGTGTCCAAACCCAACTACCACTTTACCATAATAATAGGTATAAAAGGCACAGTTGCATATTTCGCATTCATCCTAATTATTTTTTATAGTTTTATTTGTTTATTTTTATACAAAAGCACTCTATTTATGGAGTGGCACTAGATTTAACCTATTTCAAATAAAGAGGAAAAATACAAACACAAAATATATTTGTGTGTCATGCCAGGTCAGAAGAGTAATCAGGATATTAATAGTGGCTAGTTCCACTAGAATTACAGTGAATACTTAAAGTAGATAGAAATTTTTTTTTTTTTCTCCACACCCATTTTAGATCTAAGGAGATGCACACAAGTAAAGTATTTAATGACTGTCTTATGTGGTGCAAAAATTGCTGAGTGACTGCTGATCCATTTAATCTGAAGGTCTTCTATGACCTATATTATTAGCTTTGTAGAAAAAGGGTCTAAGAATATGTGGAACCAAGCTACCTAATTTATTTTTTTGTGTGTAATATTAAATAAAATCTTACTAAAGGAAATTCTGTTGAACGTTTGTGTTATGCAATTGTGTATTCTGTTGAAACGTGCAAGAAAAATGTGTATACATTACATAAGCATTTTTAAAAGCATTTTTAAACAGGTACTTACAGATTATACAAAGCAGTAACTGCTGTATGCAGTCTCATAACAAAGTACTAGTTTGCATCTCTCCATATTACTTAAATAATTAAACATAAAAATGTTCAATCATTATTAATCTTTGATTTTAATATTTTCTTTCTAAAATGTGCCCATTCATCATAATTGCTATACACAAACTAATGTTACTTGAAGAAAGTAAACTTGAGAGAGGAGAACGAAATGGCCAATAATGGCACATCCCACTATAGGGAGAAGTGAATTCAAAAGATAAATGTGATGAGTTGTATTGATTTACCAACCTCTACTTTAGGCTGTTTAAGGTTATTTCTATGCAATTCTTCAAAGCAAGAAACTACCCAAAGCTACATTGTGACTACAGTATACTAGAGAGCCATCTAGCCATGCCTTAACACCAGGTTAAATAGCTAGGGATTTGAATGCTTTCCCCCCCCTCGAGCTGTCCTTGCTGTGTTGTTCGATTGTCACTTTTGTCTGAACGTCTGAGCTCAGTCTGTCATTATTACTACAGCATCAGCTACAAAGCAACTGGTTGAAGTTCTGTACGTTTTGTTGCTTTTATTGCACAAAAACCTGTTTCATTTCCTCTTCCTTTCAAGAAGCGCTCACCATGAGAATCGTTACAGCCCAGAGCTCTTGCATATCACGGTAGCTTGGACTCCTTTTGACTCATCTTGACCTGCTAGGTGAGTATCATACCACTGTTTATCAGACCATTTTCTACCTAGCATAAATGTTCTGAGTCTTGACATCATTTAGTATTGCACTTCTCTTGATTTTAATGCACTTGTGTTTCAAGAAAACCTTCATTCTATCTTTGACATAATTGAAGCAATTGGTAATCTGCAACACTGATGGCAAAAGACTTAGCAATCATTCCTTGCACTCTGAAAAGAAGGTTTTGTATTTGACTTGTAATATTCTCTTGTCACTGCATCATCCCATTGTCCACCCTTTCCATTCCACCAAGCATTCTCATTAACACAGCCTTCTATTACTACTATTAGTTTTTAATTTTGATCTTTAAAATTCCCTGGAACTGGCATATGCAGCATATCATATGCAGCATCTGCTGCAACATAGCATGTCATTACAAAAAACCCCACATCAGTTCCTTTGGGCATTCAACTGAACCGCACTGGAAAAAAAAAATTATGTCATCTGGGCTTGTGAACTGTGCTGCTGTGCAAAATGTAACTGAAGGTGTCTTATGAGTACATGTGTGTATTTGTGAATATATTAGTTTTCTAAGCCAAGCCCCAATACTTAGCAGTTCCCCTGATCCATTGTGTGATCTTTGGCCTTTTTGTTATTACGATCTTCCTAGCTAGATGTTAGTCTTGCCCAAAATAATGATTTCAACAGTTTATCGTTACTATCCTACAGTATATGTGTTACTAATTGTGTTTACGTTGAAGTAATCATTACAGAGAAGGAGAGAGGAGAGAAAGAGACACAGCAAGAACACGTTTGTTCTATGGATAAAACATAACCAGAGTTCATGAATCATAGGAAATATGCCATGTTTTTCACTGCAGTCTCAGGCTGAACATATTTCTGTTGCTTCCAGCCTCAGATGAGAGGTGAGAATATTAAAGCTGTGGTCTTCACAAAGTGCCTATTAATGATTATTCCTTTATATTTATCTCTATATCTGTATGGTTTCTGAAGGATTGTCCCTGGTGGGGATCAGCAATATTCAGATGATATGTTTTGAATACATTTTCCCTGACTTGTTATCCTCAACAAGCCAGATGATAATCAAACAAAATGAGTGGTTTAACTCATGCTTCTGCAGAGGGGAAACAACAGTGTGTGGTGTTCTTTTTAATCAAGCTCGTTACTATGGGAGGAATTTTCAACCATAGATTTAGGAAAATAAAAATCAGTGAGGGGGAATTAGACATGCAAGTAACAGCAATGTTTTCTACATTGTACAGTATAGTCAGGCAGACTGTATAATTAAATGCCTGCTATGGAGGCAGAAGTGGCAGGCAGATCTTTTGTCTCTTTGGTGGCCCCCTCTTTTTTGTTTCTTATTTTTTGTTAAAATTGTTTCGATTTTAAGAATTTTGCCTCTTTTCTTTGTTATAATATGAAAGAGCTTTCTTGCTGCTTTTTAGCCTACAGGTAAACTTCTCTTCTAGTTAGAGTATTGACAGGAGATGGCTTGTATTCCCCTGTCTGTGTAAGGGGGATATCCTCTGGATTGCCTTCTTCATTTTTGCTGAAACTAGCTGCGCTGAAGGTCTCATAGGATGAGGTCAACTTTTTGTTAAGGAGGTTTCTGTTGCGATCACCCATGAGGGAGGCTTCTCCATTGGCCAGCTTTTCCTGACTGCCCCGTTCATCGACAGGCATGAAAGTGGAGAGTTTTGGCTGGCTCTTCTGCTTTCTTTCAGGAGAAGTGCGAACTGGCATCCAGCAGGAGTCCGAGTGGCCATATTCATCACACTCTCGGGTACACTTCCCTGTCAGGGCTACATCTGGTAGAGGCCTTGAATCTGAAAGTAAAATAGAGTTATCTTTACAAATGAATACTATTGTAATGACTACCAGTGAAACTGAGAATCTCTGAAAATTCACAAAAGGTATTTTTAAAGGTCTTGGTAAGAATGTTGCAATAAGTTCCTCAGTAATAGTTTTTTTTACATTGCATATGCCCATAGGTAACAAGTATGTTTGTACAGTTATCCTCAACCTCAAGAATCGAAAAACAAGACATTAAGCCACTTCCTGTGCTTGTAAATTAATCTCAAAAGCATTTGGCATTAGGTATTGAATGATTTTTGATGTCTAAAAGAGTCAACCAAGCACTTAATTCCATACTGCCAATTTTCTTGAAATTATTAAAAATACCTTTCTTTGAATTTTTTGTAAAGAATGTTTTGAATTTATGTGAAAAGAACCTGAGGCCCTCCACCTTGCAAATACTTATGAACATGCTTAACACCCTGCAGGTGAGCAGCTCTGTTATTGACAATGGGACTCAATTTGCATATAATGTAAACCTCTGCTTGTATTTCTGAGGATTCATTGTTAGTACACAATATGTTACATGAGTCGTGCAATCAATGATTATTAGTAGGAGCATACAAAAACCCTGTTATTGGTTATAAACTTAATCTAACATGTATGGATAAAGCTGTTCTGTGTGTTCTGTGTGCATGTGGAGGGACAGGGAGACTCTGGGTGCTGCCTGAATAGATGCACTAACGTTTTATATCTGACTTGTTGTGTTAGAAGGTGTCCTGACCCAGAACACTGTGTCTAATCTTTCTAGCTACTGTACTTGTAAGAACTCTCACTGAAAACTAGCAAAGTTCAGGGGACTGCAGGATTGACTCCTACCTGATAAAAACACAGGTAGTTTTTAATATTTGTATTTTGATATTTGCATTACAATTGAATTAAAAAGCTACCTCAACTGTTTTAAGCACTGGGTAAGATTCTGAAAGCTTGCTTTTATGCAGTTATACTGTACTTTATGGTCTACAAGAAATAACTGGAGCTGCCTACAAAGTAACAACATGATATTCAAACAATTAAAATTGATAAAGAACAAAAATCAACAAGTAAAATAATTTTTCCAGTTTATTTCATATGACTTTCATATGACATGACTTATTTGATGAAACTTTTAGGTTTCTTTTATAAAAAATCGATTATCTTAAAAAGGAGCAAGGAGCTTCAGCATGGAAACACAATCAGGGACTTCATATGGGCTGTGGCAGCTTTCTACCTTCTCACTACAACACCCAAATTCATGTGAGTAGTAATTTTACCAGTAATAAACTATGCCTTATAAAATATCTTTCAAAGGCCTATTCAGCCTTCATTTTGTTACGTCTATTTTGCCTATTTTTTCTTTGATTTTGGCTGCCAGATGACCTTCTTAAACAGTAACAATTCCAACTGTGAAATTTTTATAAATTCATAAAAATGACCACTCCTGAGGTTAAAAAAATAAAAGGCAACCAAAAATCCTTTGTCTCTTCCAGAGTAAACTGTTTTAATTTAAAATCTTTACAACAGGTGCTTGCAGAGCAAACATATTTCATTTTAGCATCTGTGGATTTAATCCTGAATGAATTGCAAAAGCTCTTGAAAGTCAGATTTATGTTCATTCTGTCCTGATTTTTTCATGCATTTAAACATTCATTTAATTAGTAATTCGTTGCAGTATTGTAAATAATATGTATATTATTTATTATTAACTGTTGTCAACATTTTTATAGAATCTACTGTATGTATTCTGAATACTGTATAAAATTTTATATTTCAATATGCCACTGATTTTAATGAGGAAAACAGCACAGATGTTTAGATAACTGAGTAACTCTGAGGCTGAAATGTGTAAGGCTGGGAGGAGTGAACTCCGGTTGTACTTTTTAAAGCTTCTGCACTTAGTCTCAGGCATGATTCCCACATTTTTTCAGTGAAGAATGCAAAGACTATGGACAGTTATCAGCCTATCAGTTTTCAGATGACTGTGTTCTGGAGATGTAGACAGAAGATGGGGACTGTAACAGGAAAATTCTCTA
This sequence comes from Aptenodytes forsteri, assembly GCF_000699145.1. NCBI lineage: Eukaryota > Metazoa > Chordata > Aves > Sphenisciformes > Spheniscidae > Aptenodytes > Aptenodytes forsteri. Next base: position 868,027 of record NW_008794122.1, on the reverse strand, counting down.
TTTGTCAGTTAAATCTACTATTATTGTGGCACTCCCTAAAGGTAAGAAGCGTAATTAACTGCTGAGCTGTACCTGATGTGCTTTGATTTTTAAACAGAAAAACCCTCTTCATATTTTTACAACAGGGTAAATCTCCTTCCCATCTAAATATCAATAAACTCTTCAAAATGCACTTTACTTCCAAAGACCATTAAACATTATGCTTGCTACTAGTATTTCAGTTATTACTCTGGCAGAATATTAGCAAATGCTTATCAAGTCAATATATCTGACCTTTATTTAAAACATAAGAGTATGTGTTTATTGAAAAGGGGTATTGTTGCTGCTGTTTGGTTGTGGTTTTTTTTCCATATTGAAACAGGTAATGTCTCATTATATCTGATGGTTTCTTTTTAGTGCAAACAAATCTTGAGCCAGCATTATTTGGGTTGATAAAAATCCTTCCCTCACTGGTGGTCCTTAAATCACGCACTTGAAAAGTTGCCATTTTGCATTGTAGTGCATCCCCTATTAACTTCTGGTCAAATATTAGAATTCCTTATTGTAAAGCATGAGGACTTGCTATACAATTCAGCCTTATAGTGATGTTTCATGAAGCAACAACCTCTAAGTCAGCATGTGGCTGACTCGCCCTGTTGGGTTATGTGATAAACTTCATCTTGGCACCCACAAAAGAGCTCAGAGAGACACTGGCAGGATAATATGAGCCCAAATAATACTCTGATGGGCTACTCCCAGGCCCACCACAGAGGCTGTCAGCCCATCAAAGGTCCATCTGCTCAGGCCCAGAGGAGCACAGGGGTGTATAGTGGCAGATAAGAACCCAAGTAAGGACTCAGGAGGAACAACCACCTTGCCCGGGTCCCTCTCAGGGCTATCCTAGCAAAGCCATTGGCCCCATTGTCCAGGCGTGAAACCCATCACCATGAGTTATTGGCAGCTGCTCTCCAGATCACCTTTCTGTCTAACAGGGGGATTGCTGCCTAGGTATGTAGGACACATTATGGGATATGGGGGAAATGCAGTTTGGGATAGCACAGGACTTATGAGATGTTTAGAGGAGGAACCAAAGAGAGGACAAGAGAGGGTTTTAGGTGATTTGGGGAGGAACAAGAGTGGGGAAAATAGAGAGATAAGGGGGAAAAAAGGGCCAGTCACATGTAAATAGTTTGCTGGCTAATAAGTTTGTCTCGTTGTGCTCTGTGCCTGATCAGCGCCCTCTGTCCTATCTTCTTATTAAATTCCTTTCTAACACTTTTCTGGGTATGGGCTTTCTATTATGTGTGCATATGCATGTATACATATGTACGTGTCCACTCTCACTAGTGGATTTCCAGCCTGTCCAATCAGAGAGGGGAGCAGAATGAGGCCACTGGTGCTGTCTGTGTTTGTGTGAGTGCTCTTGAGCGTTTGTGATCTGTGTATATATTTGGTGTATGTGGGTTCTCTGTGTGCATACCTACTGGGAATACATCTTCATTTTTGCTACTGGTTGGACCTGGGGACATGGAGCAGCAGCAGCCTCACCCCCCTCAGGCTGTCAGATCTGGCATGATATATTTTAATCTAAAGCACCCTTCAATTAGTATTTGGCACGGACAGTTAATGTAGCCTTCTATTCCATTGCTTCTTTGCATCTGTTCTAAGAGCTTGAATCAGTAGAGCATTTAAGCACACATTTAATCTAACATGTTTTGAAATCTGTTGCATTTTAACTGCTTTTCTGTTTAAAAGATGGACATAACTTCAGCATTGGGGGTGGGGGGGTGGGGAAGTGGTGCAGGAAAGGAGGGAACGTTTTGTGTGTGTGTGTGTTATATCAGAAGATGGGAAAAACATCCAGTGCTGTCAGGTCTAAACTATTACCAGTACCTAAACTAGTCAGTTAAGGAAAACTTGGGTACTTTCTATACACTGCAGTAGACAACAGAGATTTAACCTTCATTTTGAATAAACTGCCACATCACTTTAGCTACAAAGTAATTAACTGTATTTTTGCTAATTCCCTGAACAGATTGACCCTCTTTTGCAGAGTAGTAACTTTACGCTTCTCTTTTTACATTATCTAGCTCATGGAGTTGTGAACAATCTCTGAATTTGGGGAGGAAAAAAAAAGGTATTCTTGTACTCTAGCATAATTTACATCCAAACATAGCCATCTCTAAGTGACATGCTTTTTTAAGTACTTCTCAGTTTAAAAGTAAAACACTTCAGTAGCGACCACACTGTTAGCTGACAAGCCTAATGGAATATGACACAGCAAAGAATTTGTCAACACAATTGGCAAATCATCAAGGAAGAGTACAACAGATTTCTGCCACAGTTACATATCTGGAAACTGACCCAAATAAGTGTTTAAAATGCCAGTTATTAACAAACAAACTTTATCACAATGCTAATTAGTGAGAAAGTAAACCTGGAGGGCTGATATTTCTTGTCATACAGAAATTTGTAGGTTTGGGGTTAGGTTTTAATTGTTTATGCATAAACTACTCAAATTTAAGCTTTTAATTGCATAAAATTATCTTCAGAGTTACAATGGAAGATATCATCTAAGTTATTTTCAAACATATCTTCTTATGGTGTTTCTACATCAGAACTAGGTATTGCTTGACTATTTACAAAGCCATTGTAAACCCACTCCCCAAAAGACAGATATTTAGACAAGTTTTTAGGTATATGTGTAAATGGAGACTTCAAAAGTGAATATTTAAAAAGTAGATTTCATTTGCTACTGTTCAGACTTCAGCTTAAAAAAAATTGCAGGACAGTAATTTACAGGGTCTCACAATCTACTTTCTCATTGCTTCTGATATAAGCTTCCACCACCAATTTCCAAAGTTAGCTGATAACTATAATTTCAAAAAAAAAAACCCAACCTTTTATCATTAATCCAACAAGTCTTTAAAAATTTATGGCTAATTTCTGAGACAGTGATAGCTTATGTTTTCCATAAAACTTTGTATAAAAACATGCAAATGAATGGAGTTATTTATTTTTATGCTCATGTTTCTGTTGATTGTAGCTGACTCTTGCTTTAGGGCTAGAAGGATTGCTTGTTATCAAAAAAAGGAAGGCACCTACCACGGCAGTGTGGAGAGGGGAAATATGATGTTTTCTATTCAGTTTAAAGCCAAAAAAATTAACAACCAAAATATTCCACCCAAGCAATTTTCCATTATTTTCTCTCCTCACATTCCTTACCAAAGAAGGTCAATATATTTCATCAAGTACAGAGATATTATGAATACAGTAGTCAACAAGTACATGTTACAAGTTATGTGCTTTTTTGTACACATACATTGCTGAAAAATATAATCAAGGATGCACACTCACTCTGGCTCTGTTCTGCACATTTTTTAACAATGATTCTTGTACAATATATTTTATACAAACCCAGCATTATCCATTAGTCATGACATGGTCCTAGCACATATAGTCTTTTGGAGAAAGATGCAAGGAGCTTTTCATTTTCTCATCTTTTGTAAACCACACACAAAGCCTATGGTAACAACAGACTTTAGATGTACTTAAGTAGTCAAAAGCTCTGTTCCACTTGTCCCTGGAGATGGAAAACCCTCCAAAGCAATACTGACACCCTATCTAGATACAATAACGTGAATATTCCTAGAAAGAACTCTGTGCCCAGAAAGAACTCCTAGCTGTAGACCTTTTCTTGGAGGAGTACATGACCACAGTAGCCATACAGTACTACAGCAGTGCAACAGTACTTCTGTAAACTGCGCAGCTTGGTCCACAGGATCTGAGGAGTCATTGACAGATGAGTTCTAAATAGTATGTATGACAAATCAATGACTACATGCAGATTTTGCTGCCTTTCCCCATTGATGGGCCCATAACATCCCTGCATGGTTCCAGTTATTGATGACCTGTAAAGAAAGCCTGTGCGGTAGTTCCAGACTACTGTGAGAAAAGAAAAAGGAATAGGAACCGTCATACAGTAATGATAGAGACTGTGGTTTGGATGAGCCACTTTTCATCCCACCTTTTCCTGCACTCTGTACACAAATATACTATATTCAGAGGACCATCCAAAATTCAAGTGAAACACCAGTAAGACTATGTAATTAAACAGGAGTCCATTTACATAGGTTTAATATTAAATGGTTGTCTGTTTTATGAGCTGTGTGATTGGAGGCACAATAGAGCTCTTAAAGCATAACAAGTATTGACTACATGATCAGAGAACAATAATGCAGAAAACAACTGAGAGAGTACATATTGTAGAAAATTACTGTTTAAGGAGGGGGAAAAAAAGCTAAGCTATGGTGATACACAGCTGCAGCAGTACTGCCTTTGAAATCCCTGCCTCCTAATTGCAGTGATTCAGGAACTGCACCCCAGTTAGTGCTGTGGCATATTCTGACATGCCAAGACACTATTAAAATACTTAAACATGTTTGAAGGCATCAGCAACTTCTTTCTTGGCACCTTAGGCTAAATACAGTTAAACAGCAATTGAACATATCTCAAGAAGCATTTAGCGCCCCAAGGCTTGGACTGCTGTCATTCTGAATGCAGCATTATCGTGTACTGCAGAGATAGTGCATGCCATCTCTAAAACAGTCCTACTGAATAAAGTTAAACACAAATCCACTGTTTGAGATAGGCCAACTGCACTGAAGTAATGAATATATTAATTGCTTTTGGACTAGAATAATTCCATGTATAACATGCCCAATTCTGAAATTCTTTTCAGTGCTTAAGAAAATACTTCAGAGTACAGAAAGGCTTACATGTACATTGATTGAAAAATTAATACTGTGAGAGGAGGTATGACAGAAGGATATAAAATAATGAATTCTGAACCTTTTTATTCCTTTGTTATGCAAGGAAAAAGGAATATAGAATGAAAGTGAGAATTTTCAATACTTTACTTGAAAAATGGTAAAATAAAAGTACCCCTTAAACAATTCCTAAGAACAGCAAGACTCACTGCTGTAGGGCATCAAAAGTCCAAGTACTTAGCTGGTTTCAAGAGAGACCAGAGTAGAAATTTCAAAGCAAACATGAGATGTTATATAGTCCTCTACTTCTAAAACTAATAAAAATAAAACAAACAAATAAAGCAATACCGTAAGAAAATGGAAACAGGTAACTGATTCTTTAACATTTGAAAAACGCTCATGCTAGATGAATGAAAGTGAGTTAGCCAGAAGAGAAGGCAGCTGAGGGAGAAAACGGCACTTTTCATGTACCTAAAAGGCTATAGTAAAGCAAGAGTGGGAACAATCTGTTTTGCATGCCCATAGTGGAAAGGACCAAAAGTAATGGTTTGATTGCAACAATGACAAGTCAGGTTAGAAATTAGAAAAAAACTTTGAGGATAAATGTAGTGATGGAAGGTTATAGGTTCTCCACCACTGTGAGAGCTTTACGAATGTCCAGAAAAAATCCTCCCATGGGTAACATAAACGTGGCTAATCCTACCTTGGGAAAGCAAGGATACACTAAATGAGCTCTAAAGGTTCCCTTCAGCTCTGCAATTCTGTTAATATGATTACTAACATTCATGTACTTTGGCATCAGTCCAACCCTTATCTGTTTCTGGGTTAAGATTCTTAACTTATTTGGTAATAAGTCTACCTTAGAAGTTGGTCTTAGGTTCAGCTAAAATTCCATTTTAGAATGACATCCTGCTTAAAATTTTATGTTAATAGAATTACAAACAAAAAACCTAAATGGTCGGACCATTTAAGACAGGTGTTAATCAAAGGAATACAGAAACAAAAAGCCAGTAATGCAAAAAAAAAACCCAAAACAAAAACAAAACACTTTCAAGTTCAGACATGATAATCTAGCATTTGTAAAATCCTCTTGCCTGAGTCCCAACACATCTATTCCGTGTTACAGTTTCATCAAAAAGTTAAAGACCAAATACTGCTTCTACCTGTAGTGGTGCAAAACAAATATCATGCATCTGAAGTCCATTAAACCTGAAACTAGTGCAAGAGAGACTCTGTAAAGCAGAAAATTTCAACAGTGTTTACTTCTTATATGAAATTTTGGTTTTGTTTACCCTTGAATAATACCTGCCTCTGCTTCAGGGAGAAACAGAGTTAAATAAGATAAAGAATGTATAAGATTTTGATGTATTTCTTTTGTTTAATTAAACACATTATACCAGACTATACAGCTATTTAACATGACTTAGACATGTAACCAAAGAAATATTACCCAAGCAATAAAATTCCTGGCTTAGATTCCACAGTTATTTCTATCACAATTGTCTCCAGCAGGTTAAGGTACAATATTCTTTAACTGTTCCTCTAATTATAGAATAACTCCATTAAAAAGTTTCCTACTTAAATTAATGATTGTATCATCAGCTCTGTAGTATTGCATCTGTGATCTTCAAGGAATCATCAGTATTTCACAATTGACTTAAAGACTGTTTATATGAAAAACAGACCTATGGCTTTTTTTTTTTTTACACTAAAAAACTAATAGTACTCTTCCAGGCCTGAATCATATTAATCAGTTGGTTGTCAGTGGAGAACCATAATATAGGTTGCATACAGTATTATGTGTAAGTGAAATCAGATTCAACAGACTTCATTCTAGACAAATACTAGTTTAAAACCCTGATTACTTTATAATATAAAAGGAAGCACATTAGAAACATATAGTTTTCTCTTGTTTAAGTTGTATTTATCCTGTAGTTCAGACTTTATTATTTCATTTTTTTTTACAAGACCAATTGCATATATATAATGAGGACTAAGAAGTATCAGCTTATGTGATACTGGTGGCGAGTACTATACTAAATACACAACACAAATTCCCTAAATTTTAATTTTCTAGATTTAAATGTAATTGCTACAAGACTCCTTGTAACCCTGTTAAATCCTTTGATAACCTGATTTACTTCTATCACTGAAATGACAACATATCCTTCAGAAAAGTAGGACTTTCTATGGCTTCCTGAAGTAGCACAGACATTAAGATGTAGGAAACATTTCAGCTGTCTAATTGTTCTGCCAATCTGATGCTAAGGTATTAATCTGTCACTGTGTCAAATTACATACCTTTATTTTTTTGCAGTAAAACATGTCAGTGCTTAACAAACTCTGAGCTGAAACAATTCGTGGAACAATTAGAATGTCAGCTCTTCTAAAGATGACTTAAGAAAAGTCTGAATCAGAGCTCAAAAGTCAACATAATTTCCTTGATTCTCATGCCAAAGTGACGGGACTGCAGGAGCTTTAAGGGAACAGAGTAGCTAGCAGCCATTATTAGCTCATCTCAGCTGTATACTGTGCCTCCCCTTTATTTTATTTCTTGGTAATAAGGATTTAATAATGTATTTTCTTCATCAGGAATGGACACCAGGTAGGAAAACTAGTGCTCTTGCCACAGAAGAGAAAAACAGGGTTACATGATTTCCCCTTGTCTCCCTCCAATTCATACCCATCTCTTTCAAAAGGCAACTTCTTTTTGGAGATACTCCAAGTAATGTTTTCTAGGAATATTAATGAATGCATTGCTTCCATTTAGAAACTAAAAGCACAATCCCAAAAGGTGTTCAATGTCATTAGATCTCATGGATATCTCACAAGTATCTCAGAGGATATCCAGAATCTATAATGAAAGTTGAATATACAGGAAAAAATCAGTGACTTGACAGCTGTTTTGTAAGCTTGATATTTGTTGAAATTATATAAAAATGCACTAGATATGACTAACGTTTAAGTTCAAAGGGTGACTGATAAAAAAGACACAACCACCCCAACACATGTGGCTGCTTAATTGTTTATCATAAGTAATGGGGGGGGAAAACAACAAACAAACAGCAAAACTGAACCACTTGTGACTATGGAAAAGAGCTCAAACTAAAATAAAGTTCTGGTTGAATGCTTCTGTGTTTAAGAATTGGCTTTAAGGGAGAATACTGATTTATTTCTTTCATATCTTTCAGTGAGTTACTTTTTTCTTACAGAATTCTTCTCCCACTTGAGATAGTAACTTGAACTGATTATCTTGATAGAACCACTGCATCCCTGAAAAATGAAATGCTTCATACAGTTCTACTTCATGCAGCAACACATTGCTGGATTCTGGATCTTATTTCATTCCTGCATATACAGAATAAAATATTATATAATAACATATATTAAATAGTAGTACTGCTTTCATAAAAAGGGAATTACTCATGTTCACAAGAGTTTTTCTGTGTGACTCATGTAATATTTATTTTGTTACAAGTCATAGACCCTCAAAGGTTAAACTTGAACAGTAACTGTAAAATATGCTGAAGCTCTATTAATTTATATTATGTTATTTTCAAATGGGGGGAAGAAGAAAGTTCTCCGTGCTCTGCATGCAAATGATCATATAAATAATATAGAGCTCAGCATGAAGCAGAAACAAGTAACTTGTGACTACTTGTCTTTTTAGAAGCTGTTAAGAGGAAGTCGTGTTGTAAGAAGAAATATAAGTCATGTAAAGGATCCATTTAACTTTTTATGTCACATAAAGGGAACCTTATCCCACACAATGGAAAAAAAATACTTATCTGTTCATGTCATACATGTTTCTCTCACAAATACATGTATAAATTTGTAATTTTATTTACTTAATCATACTAGCAAGATCTGGGATACAGAACCAAATTTAATTCAATTCAGTGAATTGGATTGTACAAAGAATGCATTTTAATTCCTTTAGCAGATGCAAGACCTAAATGAATGTTAAAAATAGTACTAAAAACATTTTAAGATTATTGTATTGATGCACATTTTCCCTGTTTGTATAAGTATACTCCAGAAGAAATGGGTTAAATTTTATATAATATAGTGTTCATCTTCATTAATCATGAAGCATAACAGAAGTATAAAATCATACAACTCAGGAGTAAATGGTAATACTTCCACCTGTTACAGGGAAAGGAAATGATTTACTGATTAACAAGCTGCAGACTCTTTCTTTTATTCCATGTCAGTGGCATGAGCTATGGCGTCACCCTGGTCTTTAGATCAATTATTTTGGAACCCTCAACTTTTCCTGAGAAGAGGTAGATTCTACCCCGGAATGAATCCACCTAAGTTTGTACTTTCATTATAAGTACTGATGCTTTCACATTGAGATGATGCAGGGGAAAGGGAGGGGTTTTTTTGTTGTTAATGTTGTATTTTATAGTAAGTATGTGGAAAAGTCTTCACACCTCAAAAAATGGAGAGACAAATACAGAAAGATAATGAATCTCTCAGTATGATTTATGTCCTGCTTAAAGGAGGTTTTTTCATTATTTTTTTAATTGATTTTTCAGCTGTGTGTGCAGATTACAGCCAGTGAATTAATTACAAACATCAGCTCAGAATGGTTACATACTTATGACAGATTCATGTGGGTTACAGTCCATTAGTAATTAAGTATTAAGCACAGCACTAATTCCCCTTGTGCATGTACAGTAGATAGACTGTAATCATACACATGAATCATAGGGTTGTTATACTAAAAGACATTAGAGTATCACTGTTTATCTGACTATGAAATGGAAAAATATAATGCTAATATTTTTTATACTAATGGAAAGTATAAAAGAAGTTTGAATGAAACAAAACAGAGAAGACAAAAAAAATCAACTTTTACTTGCAAAGTCTAAGCCTGTCAGAAATCCTTGTGGGAGGGGGAATCTAATGGAGCCTGTAGTGTGCATCATAGTTTTTTGACCCCTCCCCTTGACCTTAAGTATCCTACAGTGTTTCATTCGCTGAACAGTTATAGGAGGTAAAGAAGCAGAAGTCTTAGCTTACAAATAGAACTCTGTCTTGATGAAAGTTAAAGGCAAGATTGGACTTGAACAGGGGTGTCTAAGCATATGAGTCAGGAGCTATCTTTCATCCCTGAGATGAAGATACTGGGTTTTTGGTTGCTTCACCAGCTACTAGGTAACATTTTCTTCAGATTTCCTAAGCCATTTACTTGAGTGGACAGTTTAGCATATCCCTCTACAGATTTCTTGAGATATTCCTCCAAAATATGTGAAATATTTCCTAGCCCCAAAGTAAAAATGGAATAATTTTTGTAAGTGACTCCAGTGGAAGTACTCTGTAATGAATCCATTCTCTTGGTTTAAGAATGTTTAATATTGCCATTTGTCTGTTCTTGTGTTTTGCAGCACAATATTAAAATTAGTCAGTATGCTTTTACTTAGCTTGGTTGCCAAAGTGTATACCTGTACCCATAAAAAAATTTAAATCTCAGAAAATATTCCATTGTTCATCAGTTTGTGACATTTCCAGATTTTTTAAGAAGTGCAGTACATATACTTTGGACTACTGCTTCATAGCCAACATCTATTTTTTCAAGAATGAATCAGATAATCTCCAGCTTGTTTCACTCCACTTGTATGAGGTTCAACAAGGCTAAGTAAGCGTTGGGTCCTGCACTTGGGTCACAACAACCCTATGCAATGTTACAGGCTTGGGGAAGAGTGGCTGGAAAGCTGCCTGGTGGAAAAGGACCTGGGGGT
>NW_008794122.1:852874-857318 GCF_000699145.1 Aptenodytes forsteri | reverse complement strand
GAAGCTGGTGAAGGGTCTAGAGCACAAGTCTTAGCACAAGAGTGGTTGAGGGAACTGTTGTTGTTTAGCCTGGAGAGAAGGAGGCTGAGGGGAGACCTCATCGCTCTCTACAACTACTTGAAAGGAGGTTGTAGCGAGGTGGATGTCGGTCTCTTCTCCCAAGTAACTAGCGATAGGACGAGAGGAAATGGCCTCAGTTTGCACCAGGGGAGGTTTAGATTGGATATTAGGCAAAATTTCTTCACCGAAAGTGTAGTCAAGCATTGGAAGAGGCTGCCCTGGGAAGTGGTTGAGTCCCCATCCCTGGAGGTATTTAAAAGACATGTAGATGTGGTGCTTAGGGACATGGTTTAGTGGTGGACTTGGCAGTGCTAGGTTAATGGTTGGACTTGATGATCTTAAAGGTCTTTTCCAACCTAAACAATTCTATGATTCTACTCATTTGAATATCAAGAAGTTTCTTACATTATTAGTTTATGCTTTCACTCAGACTCTAGTAAAACTGAGAAAAGATTTGAAACTGGACAATGTTAAGCTTGCTCCACTTGCAATGCATGACTAAATTCTTGACAATAGGTAGGAAAAAAAAACCTAATTATATCTGCTAGGATAGCATAAAACCCAGCCAAGCAAAATATATTAACAGGGAGGTTAAACACATTTTTTTTTTGTTTTAAAGAGTACATGCACCAAAGAAAATGAAGATATTAGTGTATTAAATGTATTGACTAGAGTATAGGAAAAGAAAATAATCCTCTTGATTATTCCCAGTGTAAATCCACAGAGTAATTTTTGCTAATTTACCCAATATCAGTTGCAGTGGTCATAATCACTTAGCAGCTGCTGGATTGTTTTGAAAATCTGGACAATACATGGAAAACCAGTGGTTAAGGGGTCAAATATAGGAGTTGGGCAGAGCATAAAGAAGTAGAACATGTAAACAAGTTTATCAGACTGAATCAGACAGAAAAATACAAAATCTGCATATTTTATCTGACATGAAAGGCAACTATTGTTAAAGAGGAAGGAGTAATCTGGTATTTTGGCAATTATTATTTCAGACAAGTTTTTAATAAACTGTTAATTTCCTTTTATTAAATGGTCATTGCCTACTATTGCCCCCACAATGTACCATGGCTAGATCATATGGTGCATACTTTGTGCAGGCATCTTCCTTCCAGGCCATTCAGAATATGGTTTCCTGAATGAAAAATATTCAGTAGAAAATTGTTCTCTGCACAGTATTTTAGTCTCTGACTCCTTTCTGAGATCATAATAGAGGTGCCAGTTGGGATTGTGGTTCTTCTGAATGTAAAGCATTGTGCACTGGAGTATAACTAATTTATTCATATAATAGATTCACTATCGGATGGTACAGTTGGTTTCTACTTGTGTCAACTTTGAGGCTGTTACCTGAGGCAAAAAATTGTGTGCCCAAATATCAATCATCACCTGAGCCACCATAATTGTCAGAGGATGGAATTATTCCAGGAGAACTATTCAAGAGAATGGCAAGGTCCTACCAGAGCTGAATGAAGTCATACCAGAAACTGGGCATCACACTTGGATATTTCCTGGTCCTTGTACAGGTCTAAGCAGCAGAGAGAGTTGATGAGCATGTTTCATGCCCCTTTGTAAAAAAAGCACCTCTGATAGTGATCCATTAAATTAGGCCTAGCCTAAGCATAGTGGATAAACTCACAGTCCACAGTGGTGGACATCAGTGATTAGTTTATGAAACTTACGCTTCAAGTTAATGAATTTAATTGGACTGGTAAAGCATGGCCATATATAGATATATTTTTTTTTTTAAATCAGAGATGAGTGGCTCACTAGATAAAGTTGAAAATTATCTGTTTACTTTTGAGTGATACGGATAGAAAGTAAATGGAAGAATTAATGTGTTCTCAGAACATTTTGACAAAAAAATACTTATCAGCAATAAGATTAACATTGATTTTATTCTGTTTTTTGTGTGAAGATATTTCAACAATCTTATTTTTTATTAGACTATTTATGTATACTCTCAAATCTCTTTCCTACCAGGTATGTGAAAGCTCACTAAATATGTAGCAGTGCAATAAACAGCTAAACAAACTCTCAGTGCATGCTTTACCCTACCATAGACATGAACTGCAATTGCATATATCTTGAGTGTTATTAAACTTATTTTGTGCTGCTGCAGCAGTATTTTATGGGGTTTTCTCTGTTTCTATTTACTGATGCTTTTAGTCACTGAAAGTAGAGGAGGTACAGAAAGAGGTCAAAATTGACAGCAAAACTGAATCAGGGTTTCTCATGCCAATGAAATAATGAAAAACAGCACTGTTCTTACAGCAACAATAAAGAATATAAATAGACAAAAGGCTCTGAACAGTTACTGGGAGAAAGAGAATGAGGCATCCATTTCAAGAAAAAATATTTTCCTGCCATCACAGATAGCTTTGTGAACTGGGTAAATTAGGATGCCCTTTAAACAATTTTCATGCTTCAACAAATGTCTGTGAGAGGCAGGTCTCCCTTATTTTCCTTTAAGGGATCAGACTTAATAGGTTGAATTTTACTTGTATTTTCTATACCTTTATTTCTCATGTCAATCATTCCCAGATAAAATCTGTTATCTCATCTTTGACATAGTTCAATACTTAACATGAATTCTTCCCCATCAAGCACACATATCCCTATCTCTCTACAGATAACATTATCAGGACGCAAGTACCATCCAAATAATTGTCAATGGATAATAAAGATTTGCCCAACTCTTCTACCTGTTTCAAAACTAAATCGTAAATAAATGTGTAACTTTGGATCAAAGTAATTTGCTAGAATAGTTGTGTATATCTGATTTTTTTCTGTATAAAATGCTGGACAGTGCATCCAAAGAAAGATTAAAGAAGCAAGTTTCTTTGCTTTTATGACTGATAGCAGGTACTAAACCCACAAGTTTAAAAGTCATTGGAGAGATGCCTTATCAATTAAATTCCCACAGATTATAAGATTTTTCTCTGTCACTAAGTGATTCTATGGACTTAATGTATTTTACACCACCATCTGTTTGAAACTCAGGAGAGAAATATCTTGCATCTAGTTGAAACTATTTGAAAATAATCTTCTTCTGAAATAACAAAATAGCAATCTGTTACAATACTTATGAATCTCATCATGCTATAAGAGAACAATTCTTCTTGTTAACTTATAACATTTTTATTCATAGGGAGGTTTTAATCTGAATTAACATTTATAGAAATACCTTATATTTCAAATTTCAAGAGGTAGAACTGATGGAAAAGGAAGAAAGAACAGATCGGGAATAAAATTTCCTTACTAATGTCACAAAAAGCAAGTATCATTTAACTTCTCTGTTGTTAGATTCTCTCATTTATTATACTTCAGTTTATGAAAATTTGTCTAGCTGTAGGCATCTCTTATTGTGCAAAACAAAGCTTATATAGTTTTCTACAATAATCTGTATTTTGAAAACTCCCTTAGGAATTTTAAAATTATTTTTGAGACCTCAGCTACACAAACTTGCCAGAGGAGTGAGCAATGGTTCTAATTATAAATGTCTGGGAGAATTTCTTACTGGTTCAGTTTTGCCTAAGCTGCCTTTCAGGGAAAGGTAATATACATCTAAGGTATAGCTTTCACAAGATGCACTACATCATTAGCACATAGCATTTAGAAGTCCGGTCAATCCAACTTCATTTAAATTTCTAAAAAGCACAAACATTTTGCATATTCAGAGACTGACCTCATACTGCTTTGACATTCTTTGAATCTGATATTTCTGTCGTCAATGAGAAGTGCAAGTTCAAAGTAATCAACTAAAGCTAGTGGCATGCCACAGATCTGAAATAAATGTAAAGTGTGATCCAGATCTATTCCAAGGATAGCAACTGACAATTTCAGTAGAACAGAAAGGAAAGATTAGGTCTCTTGAGAGTTATGTGTTTTGCATGTTAACTATTATAAAGCAGATGAAGATTTATGCAACTTTAAACTCTTTGCTAAGACATTGAAACCAATAGCATACCCAAATCAGATAATTTCTGTGTCCAAAAAGATAACAGATCTTTCTCAAACAGGTATGTTAAAGATGGTACCAAAATTTTTATTATATTTGACTACATCTCTACTATTAATATTACAAAGACAGAGATGATAAAACACTATGACAAAGTACAATTTAAAGATTTGTTTGTTGCTAGTCTGTCATATAAATACTGTATAATGTATTTTTCAGCTCAAAAGTATAAAGCTGCCCAGCAAAGTTGCTCAGCTGCAGCATGTGAGTGTGCTGGTTTTGGCTGGGGTAGAGTTAATTTTCTTCATAGTAGCTAGTATGGGGCTGTGTTTTGGATTTGTGCTGGAAACAGTGTTGATAACACAGGGATGTTTTCATTACTGCTGAGCAGCGCTGACACAGAGTCAAGGCCTTTTCTGC
>NW_008794122.1:843495-850210 GCF_000699145.1 Aptenodytes forsteri | reverse complement strand
GGAGCGGCTGTGTGGTGCTTAGTTGCTGGCTGGGGTTAAACCACAACAGTGTGTTTTTCTGACTGATGAGCTTTAGGTCAAGTGGAACTCTTTAGAGGAAAGGGAATATTGCTCCTTTCTTAAGAGCAACTAAAATTGCCTAGCTGAGAGAAGTTTCTGTAGCGCAGAGGGGGACCTGTGCCCCTGCCTCCAAAACTCTAAATTTATAGGTGATGGAAAGAGACTTCAAGGAGACTGTAGAGTTTGTTCCATATAGGAAGCCACTGAAGTTTCTTTGAATAAATAGTCTGAAAGGAAAGGATGTTAAAGAAGAGGGGTAAGATGCATTTTCAGACCTTTATATTGTGTCTCACTCAGAATTTCTTTGATTTCACTATTAAAAAAAAAAAAAGTCTTCAGCTTAATACTTGGTGGTCTAATAAAATAAGGCTTTGGAGAATAGGATGCTTTTGGCATCTCTTGGTGTGTTACCTAAGTAAACTGCAAGACTGAACCAAGCAGTCCATCAAACAAAAATATAAGCAAAGGAAAAATAAGAAATCAACAAGTACTAATTTATAAAGAGATAGCACAAAAAATGAAACTGAAGCTACCTATGGAGCCATACCAGCTTTGCTTTACCTAAGGGTTACACCCCTAAAAGTTCACTCACCCAGAAACTTAGTCTGATGAAACAAAATAAATTCTGGCCTTATTCACAAAACTTCTGTTTTGAAATTGCAGTGATTTATTTGATGTTAATATAAGGTTCAAAAAGATGACTGTAATAGAAACTTGACCTAATCCTTAATCACACAGCAAAATTGCAAAATAACTCAGTATATAATTTGTAGGAAAAATTAATTTGTAAGCAAACAAATGCCTGCTCTTATATATCATTCCTGTTTTACAAATATGTTTCACCCTATTAAACATACAAATTGCAAGTTATATATGCCTACTTGCTGGTGGAACACAACTGACAGACTATAGAAGGGCATTGTATCTTGTGAGATTACAGAGGGAAAAAGAACAAAACTGAAGTTTACAGGATGGGAAAACTTCTTTTAAGTAATTAAGACTAGTTTTCACCAATCTTCTCTGTCTGCTGTGAAACTGAAATACAAATATTTACAGCTGTGTACTACACATACTGTTCTACTTTGAACTTTCTTCTGTCCTACTAGGATATTGTCAAGTGTTTTTTGGTTTGGGGGATTTTGTTTGTTGGGTTTCTTTCAAAGGACAGCAAAAGAAGGTTAAAAAGAACATAAAAGAGGCATTCATGCTTATATAGTTTGCCTACCTATTAAAAAAAAAAAAGGGGGGAAAAAAAAAAAAGGGTGGGGGGGGGGAGAGAAATCATTAAAGTTTAAAGGAAAACAACTTTTACCCAAATGGGAGATAAGCAATTATAATGAAATTTATGTAGTGTTTTGAATAGCCATTCCAGACAGTAAACCTGACTTACTCCGAATAATTACCTCCTTCATGCTTAATATTCTGTTGTTCATCAAATGAAATGCAAAACAAGCTAACTCCAGGTAGTTCTGCAAATCTGTCTTAGAAAGAAAAGTGTTACCAATAACTATAAGTCATCTTATTTCAAGACAATCTATCAGGTATCCAACACATCAAAGCACCTGCACTGCAGTTCTATCCTACTCTCTATTTTTAATTATGAGGTTCTTCTCTGCAGGAAGCAATTCTAAGAGATTTGAAACAATTTATTTTAAAGGCTATAAACATCAGAAGAATTCTGCCTCATACATTCTGAAATGAAGAATATCTTAACACCTCACAGCTTGTAACAGACACATACACGACCCTTTTCTAGGTAAAGAGACTTATTTGAAAACATGGCCTTTCACAATAACTTCCCAAATGAATTGCTCACTATTAGTAACTGTACAATCTTAAGTTAAAAAGGAAAATAGTCTTTTATTGACCAAATGCAATTTGATTGTGAAAAAGTATCATTTTATAATACCTAACTAAAAGACATATTTTGAATTTCCCATATGTTGTAAATACTGAGAAATAAATAATGCTGTAAGTAGAAGTAAAAAGAACTAAGCATTTTTTGCCATATGCAGAGAAGAACTTGTGTGGAAATGTTAAGATACGGAGAAAAGCATTTCAAAAAAAAGCAGACATTTTCAGACTTGCTTGTTTGTCTGTGAAAAATCATAGTGACTCATTATTAGAAATATTTAACTTGTTCTGAAAGTACATGTCTTCCGTGCTCTGCTACACACACCAATTTTAAAAAGAACCTTTTATTTCCATAAAGCTGTATCAGCATATTTCAGGGAACAAGAAAGTTTATGACAGTTTGCATTATTACATTTCTTTATTTTTCTATCTGCCATGACCTTCAGTACTGATCCTCTGCAAGATTTTGATTTTATCATCCCAGATTTGAGAGAAATTGAAATGGTGTCATGAAAATACTCTGGTTTACAAGTAGTCAGTAAGAGTTACTAAGATGAAAGTTGCACTGACAAAATGTGTTGTGACTTAGCTTAACCTAGGTACAGAATTTGTATCCCAGAATAGAGAACCTAATAGCAATTTTTTACTTTATTTTTTATTGAATGCAACCAATAGCTCAAGTCATCATGTCTGTGTTCAAATTTGAGTGTTTCATACACAGCCCCACTCCCTCCCAAGTAATGTCATGCAAGTGTTGCCTTTTCTTATTGATTACGGGAGAGATCAGGAACATGCTCTACTTCTCTAGCTGAATGGTAAGCATTCAGCTGGAAGGGGAGGAAGGGACCTATGGTCAGATTTGAGAAAGCAGACCTCCGTCCTTACTTGAATGCCTAACAGGCTACAGAGTCAAGGTCATTCTGCTTCTCTCTCTTTCGGTAACTCCTGATAGTGGCTGTGCAGCACACAGCTACAGGATGATGATGGCTCTCACCAGAAAAAGTTGGAAGCTCTGGACCTGAATCCCCTTAGGCTAAATGTAGTACCTACAATTTCTGATAGCCATGCTTGAACAAAAATGTCTGGTGTTTCTACTCTGATTTTAAGCTATGTGCTGAGTTCATTTGTTTTAGGAGCATTCAGAACTTAACTGTTCTTTTTTGCCTTATTTCTGGATGTCACCAGAGCATGGATTTCCAGTTGAAATTGTTTTGTAACTGTGAATCTTAACTTAGGTTCACAGGTAACTTTGTGATTCAAAACACAGTCACAGTTAAAGTAAGGTAGCTACTAGAAGATTAGCTTTCTGAAACTTTCTTAGGCACATATGCCTCTGGAGGCAAGGCAAGTGTTCTTGATCTCTCCCATTTGCCTGAACAAACCAGTTATAAAAGCTTTGTCTGGCACCAAAACAGTCAAAGCAGTGCTAAGGTTTTTAGTTTGAAAATGGCAAGGTCTAGAGCTGCTCTATGACACAAATCATAATGCTGTTAATTAAACTCTAAAGCAAATACTAACTTTTGAGCTGCAATAATTACCAACATTTTCTCTAAGGCTCAATAACAAGTACTTATTTCAATTAATTAACTGGTATGACACCTTCAATAACATTTCAAAAAAGAGATGGTTAAAATTCAGCTGAATTTATTAATAAAGTCTTTGCCCCTCAAAAGACTAGAACTTAGCTTATTACCACCTTGTTCTCAACAGATTAATAGCATGACGTCCATAGCTATCAGCTCTCCTTGCAAAATATTCAATATCCTGCAATAAAGTCTTTTAAAGTAAATATAAGATGACAACTGATTAGAGATCTGTCAGCTTGAGCAGGAAGACTTGACACTTTGTTTCTAGATGAATTTCAAGTCCATTAGTTTCCATAATTGCACAAATAAAACCCTTGCATATTTTTGTAAGATGTGGTTGCTATGAGCAAATAAGGGCTGTCATTCACTTATTAACATGATCTAAAAGTAACAAAATGAATGCAAGCCATTTGATTGGCCAACTTTTTATTTCGTGAACCAATACCATGCTGCTTGCTAGACATTTTGAAGGCCTCTGAGGGATCTGCATCAGTCATGATGGCTCATGAAAAGCAATTGCTCCTCTGTTCCAGTCATACTCTACTTTCTTCAGCTCATTACTAGTCTCCCAACATTAATCAGTCTCACTAACCAGCATGATTGAACATGAGTTGCAAGAGTATTAGAAGCAGTCTGACTAAGCCGATATTCATTTAATATTTCCCACCAGTCTGCTAGACAAATTAAATCAAGAGTTTCATGACTTTAACCCTTCAAATTTTGTCAGAGAATTTAATACTATCAGTCAGGATGTACATTTAAGCCTCCATAACTATCACTAATTCAATTACTTGCAGGCATTGTAATGTCAGTATTTATTTGATATAAAAAGAAACATGTTCAGCAAAAATACTCAGACTCAATTTCTCTGGCCAGAAGGTACCATTACGATCTTCCAGACAGTTCCTTGAATACATAAATTGAAGATTTTCCCTCTCCCAGAAGGAAGACAAAAGTATGCCTTCTAGAAAATACTATGGTTTAGACTCCAAGCAATGTTGAGTTTATTACATCCCCCTAGTAAACTGTTATTTTAATTACCCTTACTCTTCCTCTTTGGGGGCACTTCTTTCATCTTTTCTTTGTGTACGGGAAACTTACAAAACTGAAAAACCTATCTCACCATATAAGTATACATATTGCAGTATTCTTCCCCTTTCCTGTATACTTTCTTTCTTACTTAATGAAGAAGTTCCTGTCTTCTAAAGAATAATCATAGCTGAAAAAGGATCACTTGTAATGTATTTCCCCAGGTTAACATAAAAATCTAACCTGATAAGTTATTCTAGAAACTTGGGGCATTTTTCCAGGCTTTAAAAAGTATTTCTAAACAGACAAAGATTAAATTGCTAGCTGCAGTTTTATTTCCAAAAGAACTCAAGATCTTTAGAACATCTTTTTCCATTAAAACCAATGCTTTCCTCCTATTTAAGGAAAAATAAGCATCTCAGCAATCCATTTTATCATACACATCCAAAGGTATCTTCTTGACATATTTTTTTTCAACTTTTAATTGCAGAAATTGTTCTTCCTATTTTTCTTACATCTTTGTTTTCTCTGAGCTAAACCGTGCTACCACAACAGTTTATATGAGAGACAATAGAATTTAATTGTACATATCTCTCTAATATTGTTCTCTACTACTAAGTATTTAAAAAAAAAAAAAAAAAAAAAGGAAAGGCAGTTTGATCACTGGTTATCCTGAAAGCTTTATTACACTGTTACTATACTTATACTATAATGGACTTACTATAAATGTTAATTTATGAAAGGCATGCTATGTGAACACTTTAGTATACCTACAAATTGATTCATATATACTTTATTAAAAACACAACAATCTAAATTTTATTATTATTTCAAATTTCCTTAAGACTTTTCTGTTCTAAATAACACACCAATCTTTGCCAGTGGATATTAACATATGTTTGATTACTTTCAATTTCTCCGAGTGAAACATAATCTGCTGCTTAAAGCAGATAAATACAAACATGCAATTTCCCAGCAAATAATAAAACTGGACACTGAGGAAAAAGCCATTAGAAGCTTTCAATCCATAACTAGCAATTAAGAACTCTTTTTCTCATTTAAATAGTTGTTCTCCAGATAGTATGCTAGACATTGTAGTCTCACATTCATCTTTATCATGGACAGTTTCTAAACAAAACAACCCCTTTGCTACACACGCATTCCTGCTGTATTATACCATATGAAACAATCTGCATTTCAGTCATAACATTTTAACAACATATTAGAATGTATAAACACAAAAAAAACTTTCAAATAATATTGCAGTCAGAATGGTGTATCGGATTCTATAAAACCATGCAGAGTAATATTATCTCACAGATCCTAAATTGAATCTAAGAAGCTGATTCTCTATTTCTGTATTAAATTAAATCACAAGCAAACATTTTTTTCACAACCACGTATTAAATGGCTCTGTTTTGCCCCTCTACCAACAGACATACACGCTTCCTAGAATCCATTTCTGTGTTTGTTTCTAACTTTTCTCTACACTGGCATATTTTTCGCTTGAGCTGGCACTAGTCAATCAGTACTTTTCTACTTCAGCTGTTCAAGCGGCAGCTAGCAGGGCAGCCACAACAAACACAATTCTGGCAGCTCCTAATGTGTGTCCCTGCCTTTTATTCAGATGCTATTTACACAGTGTTTACATGTAGACCACGTAGCTTTTATAAAGCTCAGAGCTTGGATTTTAAATGGAAAGCTTATTAGGCACAGGAGTCTCTCAAATTAAATCATAATAAGTAGCTACTCAAAATGCTTTGGAAGACAGAATCCACAGTACTATATTTTTATACACAGATAGTGTTTGTCTAAAGAAAAAGAGAAAAATGGAATAGCAAATGCAATCACTGAGATGCACTGGACACAGGAGTTTTACTGCTACACAATTTGTCTACAGTAGAAAAAAACAAGCCTTTCTTGTCTTGATTTCATCACGTATGGGAAATTGTGAGCACACAGAACAAATAAAAACATGAATGTAATTTCCTTAGCTAAATCTCCAAGAAACATATACAGAAAGGGTAGGATACATTTCTACTGTTAATTTTTTATTTCTGTCCCAAGAATTCCAGACAAACCATCTTGGACTGCATTAAAAGCCAGGTAGTTCTCTTTCTGTCCCAAATTTTTTTTTTTTTTTTATTTTTTTTAACCCAGTTTGTATGATAGCAAGGATTTAAACC
>NW_008794122.1:828492-843435 GCF_000699145.1 Aptenodytes forsteri | reverse complement strand
TGTAAACACAGTATGTATGAATGCAGAGCTTCAAATCTGCAGTTTTTCTCAGACATGGGAATTACTCCAGGCTGGGTGACTTTATCCTATGATAACCTGGAATTCTGTTTGGGAATTAAGCTATGAAACCTATCGACAATATTTCCATCAAAACTTGTGTGTTCCTATGAAAAGTTCTGATTAAAGTGAATTGAATTTGCATTGTGCTTGCTCACAGTTTGAATGTGCTGAACCAATCTTTTAACATTTTTCTATTTCCTCTTCAATCTACTCATCTTCAAGTGTCTGTACCAATAATATAAGCTCTGGGAAAACATAAACTCTTTATTTTGTATTTACATTGCAGCTGTCTCTCCACTCTGCCTTTCTGGACCAGTATTGCAGAGAGTATTCATTTAAAATAGACATAAATACACATCCTGCAAATGTGTGACCCTGCAACATCCCCCTGAATCCAATAAAGCTTTTGCATCACTGCCATTTTATTCAGAGCAGAATGCTACAAACAGATTTACCATTTCACTATGCTTTTAGTGCATACAGTTCACACATGCAAGCAAAAGAGAAGATCTTACAGGTTGAGTTTGAGAAATTTGGCTTAAGCTGCAAATTACTTCACTGAGAATTGAAGTGTTCTTGGAACTTATACCCCGAAATAGCATATGAGAACGTTGAGTAAAGAAGCTAAAACTTTTATCCTTGAAGATAAATGCAACAAGTTTTAAAATTTCTAAAAGATCATTTTCATTTACAGTTTTAGTTCCACTTTTCTTTAATCTGTTTTGCATTAGTAATGGATGATAGTTTTGTAACATTAATGATTCATAACAGATAGTAGTTATGTTTCAAAAATATTGCCTTAATATTGGAGTTATTAATTGCAGATTAAAATGGGTTTCATCATGCCAGAGACAGCTTTCCTAACTTCTTTAGCAAATTATGTTTTTCTGCATATCCTAGTAAGTAAATTAATATCAAAGATGCTGGGATGTGCACATGCAATCTTTTAACCTTAATTTACTTGAAACACTTGACTAGTTGAACATTCAAGGGAATTAGGTAAAGTCTATCTTACTGTAATACACAACGTCAGGAGAGGAATAAAAGTATATTAGCATTAGGTTCTTTTTTGGTGAGACCTCAGCTTCAAAACTCCAAGTCTTTTACATGTGTAATTCACAGCAATATCTATGAACAGTAGTTTAGGAAAACTCTTTTTTACGCTGCTCTGGAGATGGTGGTTCAAAACCCAGTACATAATTAAATACATGGGATGGATTTACTGAGTGGTTTATGCATGTAAAATTTCCTTTGACAATTCAAATTTAAACTCACTTTAGTTCTTATAAATCTTGCAGGAGTATAATTGACTTAACGTTTTCTCCAGTACAGATAATACATTACTTTCATTTCTATCTGGATTTTCATACAAATTAGAGTTAGGCCTGCCAAAAGAAATTAGCGATACCTGATAGCCAATACTGAAACATCTGGGGATGACTGGGCTTTTGGTTTGGTTTTTTTTTTGTCCTTAATCTTTCAGCTGTAGCCATATGTGTAAGTAATTGATGACCTAAAAGAACGATCTGTTAATGCCAGGACAAAAATTGCTAGTAAAATTAATCTGATCGATTCTGACACTATATTACTAGGATCATAAGCAAATAAATTACTGTGTTATGAACTATATTTTTAGGTCTGTTGTACATTAATTTTCTACATGTCATTTAGTTAACAGAAAATGCATTCTTCTGATAGTTGAACAAACAAGAAAGAAAGGCATTGCCTCCAAGTGCCTTTACATTCTCTATTTTGCTGACTTGAATCCACAGTTAGTTCCACTGAAATTAAGAGTAACTTCAGATTTCCATACCTCTTTCTGCTGCTCATCTCAACTTCAAATATAGTCCTGAATTCAAAACTAATCTTTCTTTTTTTTTAATTTCAGAATTTGTGTAGCACTTTGACTACTTATGATTAAATTACTCTATATTTGTGCATATTCAAATTATTGGTGTTACAGTACGTATATTTATGTAAACATAAGGGGCAAAAAAGCAATTACCAGACACTTCTTCTAGAAAGTAAAAAAAATACACATATACTAAAAATAAATAAATAAACAACAACAACCAAAAAAACCCAAACACCAAAAATTTTTAATGGAATCCATAGAAAGTAGAGAAAGGACGAATTTTATGTCAAGATCCTGTAAACAAAGTCACATATACAACCCTGACATTTCTTTGTTTTGTCATTTTTCCCACGTAATTGCAACATTTCTTCTTTCTATTCGGTCACTTCCTTCTGGCTTTCAGTGTTTTAGTTGTAATAGAAAAGTATTTTTGGCAGCCTTTCAAAAAATTTTCTGGAGTTGTTTTTTGGGTTTGTTTTTCTGTTGATTTTTTTTTATTTGTTTGGTTGGTTGGTTTGGTCTGGTTGGGGGGGGTGTTGGTTTTTTTAAGAGGGAAAATCATTTGGGGTGAGAATACTGACTGGCACCTACAGTGGAGTTGTTCCTGGGGTATCAGATTCTTTTTTATAAGTAAAAAACAAACATTGTCCTTCTTGGGGAGGTTTGCTGAGTGCTCCCAAAATAAACAGCAACAGGGCTAGCAAACGTAAAAATACAGGAGACGATGTTCATTTCATAAAGCTTTCAGAGAGAACATCGATCTCCCTCAATCGATCAGTGTATGTGTACACTGTGGGAACATGCAAGAACTATTCTCCAGTTTCTTTATGTCTTTAAGACCACATCCATAACATACATTCTGGATTGTAAATCTAAATTTTACTGAAAATCATTCTCTTCCTATTGAATTTAATGGAAGTTTTCAGAAGAAATAACATTAATTAATTCTCCTGATATTTATAAAAAACCCCAACCATTTAACTAACAAATCCAACAAAAATTAAAAACAACCCTATCCTTCCACGTGAAAATTTTATCATAGATACAGCAATAATACCTTCCTAGGTTCTATACTTAATTGTTTTCTAGGTGTTATGTTCTATTTTCTGAAATAAAGGAATCTGCCTGTTCCACCTTGTTTTTCTCAAGTTCATTTTTCACTATATTTACACTCTAGAATTGCTCCCAAACTCTTTTTATAGCAAACTCAGTCATTCCTGTATTATCAGATGGACATGCATGCTTTTCAGACCTGCTGATTTTTACTTTACATTGTCTCCTAAATTATTTACAGATTAGTCTATCATGTAGTTTTTCTTTTCTCCTTTGATAATAAATCTTCTAGTATTCAGTCACCTTCTTCTCACCACTGAAGCTTCTTTTTCTTGTGAAACATTACATTCTAAGGGTAGAAAATTTAGCCAAGTTGATCAGGTGGACTTTGGCTGTGTCACCCTCCCTCACCATCGCTGCCTCCTGTTACACTACGTAACAGGATACAACTGAACACTCTCAACCTTTCACTCACTAGATGCAAACCTACTCTGCCTTTAATCATTTACCTGATCTGCTGTTCTTCTTTATTGGATAAACTCACCTTTCTCTGAGACATTTAAAGTCCTTTTTAATGATTAATCAATGAACTTACAATCCATTTTCCATTTTATGAATAGCGTATGCAAATAAAGTCTATCTTGAACTGGCACCAATCCCATTCTCCACTTTATCTACTCATAACAACTGCACTCAGAAACACAAAAGTAAAACTAAATAAACCAGTGGTTTGCACAGCTTGTGTATTTATTACTATAAAGCAGGTTCTGTTTTCACCAAGCACTAATGTCTCAAGCAGTTGCCAATTCTGATCCAGTAATGCATTGTTTCTCACTAGCAAAAGCCTAGATTAGTACTTCTAGGGACTAGAGAAGTTAGGGACTTCTCTTAAGGTTTTCACCTCTTTTCTGTATCCTTTCCTATCTATAAAATAAAATAAAATGAAATAAATAAAATAAAATATCAAATATGAGATAGAGAGGAAAATTTTGTTTTGCCACAACAATTCAGGGAATGTTCTCTGAACTAGAGAGTGAGAAGAGATTCAGAATGCCCCTACTAATATACTAAGCAAGCAAGTTCAACTCTTCTTGCTAGAAACCAGGAACTACCAGCACTCAGAATTTTTGCCTTTCTTCTGTATCTGCCACTGTTAACTTAGCCGTCTTGATTTTTTTTTTTTAAATATATTTAAAAAAAATATATCTCTAAACAAGAAGTAGGGAAGTAGGGTTATTTTTTGTTTATTTGTTTTGGTTTGTTTGTTTTTAACTCCTATAACTTTTTTTTTTTTTAATATAAGAAAGCAGATTTGCCTTCTTGTGGCTCAGCAATATCTTTGAGCATTAAGAATGCTGAAAAGAAAATGCTTCATACTTAGGAGGCAGAGGGGGAAAACAGGTGTGAAAACTCCAGCCATGTCTCATGGAAAAGCTTTTCCATTGGTAGTAGAAAGTATTAACTGAGGGAAAAAACAAGCAAAAACCAAAACACAACAACAACAACAAAAACAACCCAGGCATAGCTACATCTCATGCCTGAACTTTTAAAAACTCAAATGACAACATGAGGAAGCAAGCTTTGCTCTCTTCATTCTGAAGTGAATAAGTATTGTGTATAAAAACATGGCAGACTTAAGCAATACTGTGAATATTATTACATCATAAAGAACAGGTATACACCACTATATGGGCTTCATTAAGGTCTCTTCATTCCGGATTTGTAATCTAACAGTAATACACAAATGCTGAACTTTTCTGGATATCAGTATCCAATTAATTAAGCAAAGGAAATGGGAAAGCTGCACACATCCTCATAACACCTCATGCCAACTTCATTCCTGAAGCTTATCTCTGATTTTCTTTGATTTTTCTAGCATAGTAGCCTGAAATAGCAAGAAAAAAAAGCAAGGAGGGAAGAAACAACCATCCTGAAGAGGTTTCTTTCTTCCTTTAGAATACTATCAGCAGTAAGGCAATAGAAATTCAGATATACTCAGAAAACATGAATATAAATGATCAAGTAGATGTAAGACTTAAATGGTGTATCTCTAAACTGAAATGTAATGCACAGTTATATGCCCTAAGTTCAAATATTCTGGTGATAAGAGTGTACACACCCTTTGAGAAATTGGCAATGAGACCCTACTGGAGATGCCACCATGACACTGGGCTAGCTGGACAGATCAGACTTATTTGCTACTTCTTCCTTAACTCTGGAGAAGAATCAAGGCTTGAATTCAAATGAGCTTTAGATTTACCTTGGGAAATGTACTTCAGTGCCACATTTAATGTTACTATTCTATCACATTAGTTTTCAATGAGCATGACTAAAGTCTGTTTGAGATCACACTACTTATAGTTCTGTTGTCCTGGCACTTGGTTACTTGTGCTTTAACTTTTGGGGATGAACTATTTTGAAAACTATAATCTTAGACAATATACAAACTAAAAGTGAACCCCCAATCTCTCGGATACTTGAAACAGACAATGGGAGTATGTAAAGTTCAGAGACCATCAGTGGGGCCCTAATCCCCTAAACATGTTCACTTACACTCTGTGGCAGAGCTTTGTATGCTGCCTTACTAATCAAGCTTTTTTTTTTTATTGATAGTCATAAAAGAACCAAAGGTACAAAGTGGTGAAGTAATCAAAGGTGTACATGATGAACCAACACTCAGCCACGAGAAAACTGCAACCCAGATCTTCAAATGTTAAAATGGAAGGATCACCACCACACACAAGTGCAGGTTATTCTTTTATATTTTTATCACTCTGGAGAATCCCACTAATTCTCCATTCCCTTTAATATATTGAAAATCACCTTGTAATCTGTATTTGCAAAGGCTTTACTGTGTATTTTATATCTTTGCCTTAAGATGGCAAATCTTAGGAATAACGCACTGAATTTTATCAACAGCAGTTGTCTGCAAGGAGTTGGCGGTATATGTGATAGGATGTTATGTATCATGCCTTCTTTAAAACAAGCTACTGAACTAGAATCTGTACTGGACAGTGACTTTTGAAACTTATTCTTACTTTGTCTTCCAAAGGACAGCATTTGGAAATGCTCATGCATATCACAGCAATAAGATTTCAGTAAAGTGGAGCAGGATGGAGAGGCAAAAATAAAGATGCAAATTATGGAAAAATATCAGATTTAACAAACATATCCATGGTATAAATGCATCACAGCTTAAATATTGATTTATCTTCTGTCCATTCACAAAAAAAAGGATTCATCAAAATGCTGGCTATATACATCATAAGACTAAATATCAGATTATTCTTTTGTCACACTCGTGTTTTATTTTAAATCCTATTTTAGCTTTTATTCACATGACTTTTACTCTCCTTTTTCTAGACTTCGTAGTTAATGGTGCAGTAACATCTGTTAGTAAGATCAGGGCTCTGAGCCAAAATTTGTACAAATAAATTTGGAATAGATTATGTCATCTTTTTTTTTTTAAATATCTTTGGGGAGAATTCTTAATCTATTTGAAATGGTGAGTAAAAATGTTTGCTTTATTGAAAGAATATATATACTGAAAATACACAAAAATGATATTATACATGCTCAGCTGATTTCATTCACACATATACCAGATATATAACCATCTACAGGGGTGGCAGCTAGTACACCATAACCCATCTGCAGGCTGGATGAATGCCTGCAGACCTCAGCAGTGTAATGTAATGAGGACACGTACAAACAAGTTCTGGGGAGAAAAACACCCTGAAATAATGAAGAGGACTTAGAATGAATATATAAGTGAATGAGTAACTTAACACTGGCCAAGCCACATCCCTGACCCATCAGAGGGAATTAACTTCCTAGTTACCTACATATGCTTAAATTAATGGGTTTAGATCTGCATCTGGTTTTGCTTTTTTTAAAACAAATGAAGCTTTTTGATTTCCAGTGTTTGAGAATGTGACTCATAAATGCCTGATTAAACTGACTCTTGCCAGCACACAGTTGACTCCTGAAGTCAGTGATACTGCTCCATTGTTAAAAACAGAGCAAGAAGGATAAGTAACGACTTGCATGACATACAATTCCTCTGCTCTTTGTTCCCAAATTCTGAATTGACCTTCCAAGAACTCTAATCTCCAAGAAATGTTGAAGTTCTGTACAAAAATGGTTACTTTTCCATCTTACTGGCTCAGAGAGCATTCCTGGTCCTTTATTGCATCTGTCTTATTTCCAGCTCAGGTTTATAGGCTCTGTCCAGGTCTGCAGGTTCTGTTTTCAAAGATGCAGAGCCTTGTTAGGAGTGGGAGACCAGCACATAGGTTATCATCATGCAGCTCTAACATTTCATTGTTCTAATCCTCCACTATCGTGGGCTCTGCAAATGGAACAAAAAGAAATACTGTAGAAGGGACTGCATAACACCCTCTTACATAACTTAGGTATTTCTGCCTCCTTTCTAGCACAAGACAGGACTGGAATGACGTCTCTTATTAAACTCCTTCTTGGAGGATCCCTTTCATCATACTCCAGATATTTCACAGATGGTTAACTTTGGTCCGTTCACTTTAAGTTTCTCAATTACTGTTGCTTTTTCCGTAATTGAGCATGGCATATTGAAATCAAAAAAGGAAACAAAGATCAGGTTATACTACTTCCAAAACAGGTTAATAAAATACACCATTACTGTACAAGACACCTGTACAACATATTGCATCTAATAAAAAGGATTATTTATTTTCTTTTGGGATTTCATCTAAAAATATTTACTGTACCTGAGTTAAACAGATGTATATTTCCAAGATTTTGACAGTACCAAACTGCCACAGACCTGAGAACTGGAGTTCTCTGAGATAATAATAGATAAATATACATATCCCATGTGAAGGTTTGTTTTTTTTTTTTTTCCCCTGTTGATTTTAACAAGGAGAGGAAAGCATGAGAAACTGTATGACTACTGTGTGTAAAACAAATAATATAAATAAGTCAACTTTTTTTCTTTTTGGCACTCAGCGGATCTCTGTGATAATTGACAGATCAAATCACATTTGATAAACTTCTCTCAAGAGTATAATCTCTTTCCTTTTGCTTACAAAATAGGATATGTTCACTTTGCCCAACACTGCATGCAGAAGATAACATACTGTAATGTGAAATTGGAATGAAGATACCTTATGTGGTTAACAAAAATACTTAGAAAACAAAAAACATCAAGAAATAATTTTTGGTGGGAGGGTTGGCATTTATGGTATCATTCCCTTCCATTTCTATGGGCATGAATTCCAACTCTATTGACTTAAATGGCCTATTTCTAACCTTATACAGACAGAAATAAAATAAGAATATACTTAAGTGTAGCTGCAACAATGAGTTATCAGGAACCATTTTTGGCATAATGAGGCTTCTGCTCCATTAGTGTAAACTGACGTATTTCCAGTGAAGGCATTTTTGCTTCACTTGCACTTTTTTCTTTATAGAAGATAAAGATCTGGATCAAGAGCAAACTGTAAATAGAAATCCAAACTGTAATGCTCATAGGTTATACCAATAGTAAGCAAAATGTTTAGTGCTGTGAAGTTGGTTACCATAAGTGTTCTTCCCCATGACCTGCTAACTTACAACACTATTGTTTAAAAATACCACCATGCAGTTTTTGCTCCAGCCATTTAACTTCAGTCATCATGTTCTTTAACAATGAGAGTTTAATGGTAAATGGTAATGGTAAATCCTTATCATATGGAAAGCTACCAAGTAAACACACATCTCTTTTGGCTAAAGGAAATATTCTATGTCCAGTCAACTGTCTGCTCTTTCAATAGTAAAGTAAAACAATTTGAAACAATAAAGGGTGATGGATAATCAAAATTTTGTTAAAGGTGGAAAAGAAGACACTTACTGATGTTTCTAAGTTCATAAAATAAAGGGCTTAAAGTATGCTACAAGCTCATAATACCAAATAGTATATAAACTGAACAGGGATAAGTATGTCAGCAATCTAAATACATAACCTTGCTGTCATAATATTATAACTTATGTACACACAGACATAAGTCATGACATATTTCACAACATTATCAGCTGAGTGGTTGATTTGCTAGTAATTATGGCAGCAAAATTTTGCTTTCTGAAAATCTGAAGACTTCCATGGCAATTTGATGACCTAAGTGAAACAAACCTTCTGTCTTCAAATATGT
Organism: Aptenodytes forsteri; assembly: GCF_000699145.1. Lineage (NCBI taxonomy): Eukaryota > Metazoa > Chordata > Aves > Sphenisciformes > Spheniscidae > Aptenodytes > Aptenodytes forsteri. The sequence goes on along the minus strand of NW_008794122.1, from coordinate 834,300 downwards.
CTACATTCTGTGTTACAGAAAAAGTTGGCCTCCCTCTGTCAGCACTTCTGAATTCACTGGAAGCTGAACAACAACAGTAATACAACGTTGAGCCTGGCCTAAGAAGCCATACTGAGGAGTGAGGTATGTTAGCTTGGAGTTGGCTCCACACTGATGCAGATACTGAGAGACTGCATCAGAGCAGAACCTCTCTCCGCCCACTCTGAGCCAACTCAAGCTTTCCCACCGCCTGCCACCCAAGCCAAATTTCTGCCAACTATACTGCAAGTATCATCTTGAATTGTCATTTACTGACTTCTGTGTTTCACCAGGTAGAAGAATTCCTATAGATCCTGATTTTAAAGGCTTTCTCACCAACAACCCTTGAAATTCTACAGTCTGTATCCTTTTAGCATCTATCTTACAGAGAGAAAGAATTACGATTAATATTAGTCTGAAATCTTTCAGTATTTTTAAAAGAAACTAAATAGCCTTGTGGTGACAATGTGATTCTGAGTTTTGGAGAAAGCAGCATAAAAGTAAACTTTCTTTTGCAGAACTTCAGTTCCAAAACATGAAAAACGTTGTCTTTTGACCACAAATTTGGCTCTGTTTAACTATCAAGCAACAGATCTTTGTATAATGAAAAACATTTCCCACAACTAACTTTAACCATAAAGACATAAAGATAAATATCCTTTTCCTGACTACTCTGCTGTAGAGCTGTTACCTAAAAAATATTTTTTCTGCAGTTTGTGTTCTGCAGCTTTTCTCTATTGTGCTGCTTGCCAAAATTTTCACTATTGGAAGCATCCTCTACTACTGCTAATCAATTGATATAAAACAGAATGATTCGGCAAAACAAGGGTAGATTCTAGAATCTAGATTCTAGAAAAAAGAAGCCATATAGAATCAGTAAGATATTTTTAACAGTAATTTATTTTTTCCCCCAAGTATAAAAAAGTATAAGATGGGAATAGGGTGGGGGGGTATACAAAATGAATAAGAAAGAAGGTAGAGCTGAAAAAAAAAGTTGTGATTTTCTTGAGCTCAGTGTCCTGGATTATTAATATTCCTGAAACTAGCAAGAAAGTTTTTATCCTCCCTCCCCAACACAGTCATTTTCACTTTGTCTCTGGACAGTTTTACATCAACTCTGTTTGGCAACACTTAGACAAAAAGTATTTTAATGTTTTGTACAAAGAAAGCCTTTGTTTATCTTGGATTATAAAGAAAGACATTTTTTGATCAATCAATATATATTCTGTAACCTCAAAATTGTGCAAAGAACATCTATTCTTCCTCTTGTTAATCTAGCTGGATACTTATCAGAAATTATCTGATTTAATTTATAGAACCTTTAATGTGGAGCTGACTTGACTTTCCTAAGTCATCTAGTTCTAGGTTAACTTTATCTAGCATTGGAGTATTTTTTCTAATATAAAAATTAAACGTCTCATGCTTCAAATCACAACTTTTTTTTCCTGTCATGGTTTTGCATGGTTAAAGGCTATCATCTTGTCTCTTAGTGATATCTCTCTTCTCTAGACTAGAACAAACCCATTTATTTTCACTTTCTGCTCATATTTCTTAGTATTCTGAGCTTGCTGTTCTTCCCCAAATTCTCTCCACTTACCTGATATCTTTCTTAAAAAGCGATACACAAATGATGACACATTACTTGATCCTCACTGGTACAAGTAGAGTGGAAAGATTACATTATACATCTTATAGCTAATCTTCTTGCATATATCTTTATGAAATTGTTTGTTGTTGTTGTTGTTGTTTTCTTTTTTTGTTCCCCAGATCATTTTGGTTTCCACTCCTCTCTTCCAAATATTCCAAGTCTCTCCCAGAATGGTCCCATCTGATATTTAATAAAAGTACACCCTTCTTTCATCCCACTTTTTAATTAAAATTCTTAGCAAGTCCAGACTTGGGACAAATCTCTCTAGAATATTACACTAAAACTTCAGCAACTGTTCTGAAAATAATTTTCCAACCAGGTGTAACCTGCTTCATACCAGTTTCATTGGTCATAATTCCCTAGCTTTCTTAGGAGAATATTACACAACAGTCAAAAGGCTTGAAGAAGTAAAAATATATCACACCTATCATGCTCATACACACACTTTTACATTTCTCTAGTCATTTGGTGGATCTTTCCTTTTAGCAATGCTAAAGGCAGTGGGACTCTGAATAATTTAGTTATCTAACTAAAAATCAAACTGGAAGGCAGGAAGAACTGAAAGGGTCAAAATAGATCCTTTAATCCTTCTGGAAGTCTGAGCTGCTGATTGCACAGATGTGATTAATCTTGGATGATGAAGATCTAGTCCTGGTTTCCACACTCCAGTTTACAACTAAAGAAAGAAGGTACAAAAGAGTAGTTGCGTAGACAAACAATTGCCATTACCCTCATGAGTTAGAGCTACCCTCTACCTTCTACAACAATTCTTTAAATATGGAAGTAGAATCATTTTCACTGCTTCAGTGTTTGCTCAGGAAATGGTCAGCTAGTTCAGGAAATGGAGGTTTGACAGTGGTAAAAATCTCTGACTTTATTCAGGCTAAAAGATCACATACCACAGCTCAGAGGCCACTTGGGATTGGATGCCCCACAACATAGCAATAATAATAATATAATAATATGCTTGTATAGTAACTGTCAAAAATCCAACATGTTAATTTAGAGGTTGGTTGTAAAGTCCTTCACTGATCCAGCACAATTTAAATACAGTTCAACTGCACCAATAAAGTAATTTGCTCTCTAAAATTTAGTGAACAGCTTTTTGCTTCTATCTTAATGCTTCCCTACTCTGTTGTGATACTGTTTCCAAAAAAGACTGCTGTCCCCGCTGTTTGGGGAAATGTATCTATAATGTCTTGATCCAAGCATTTCATATTCAACAGATGGTAATCTTGGCTGTACATTCATTCTGGTTTCTCTGAGCCTGAGTGTTTAATACCTCTTTTTCTGCCAATCACTTCCTAACTAGCAAATGAATCCTGATCAGACATGTATGCTTCCTTGCATTCTCTCTCACCTTTAGTGAACACTGACACCTTCAGACATTATTCTGAGATGTGTAATTTTGATCTGCCAGGTGAAGGAGGAAGTCTGTTACTCTGTTCTTTAATCCTGCATATGGGTAGGGAAGAACAGAGGTCTAAGTTTCGACAGAATTAATATTTATTTCTTCATCAGAAAATGTTCAACATACCTGTACTTCTACAGGCTGAGAAGCTGACCCCTCAACCAGCTGACCTTTTAAACCCGAAGATCAAATCATATTTGTACAGGTGATTTTTTTCCTTCACTTTCCAAATCTGAGGAACACAGAGGAATGAAGATACAGGCTTCCTGTAACAATATTTCCAATTTTTTTTTTTTTTTTTATACTTTTTTACTTATCATTCAACAGACTACTGCATGGATGGTGAAAGAAAAGCAATAATTATATGTTTTTAAACAACACAAACAGTACTGCTCTGAACTGGATTATCCAGAGATTTCTTGAACTGCAAGCTCTATTCCTACGTGACAAAGTTTGTCATTTGTTGTTTGCATTGATGCTTGCCTTTTCTTTTAGATCCTTGAGTGAATTTATTTTTAAATAAAGTGGGAATGGCACCAAGAGTCATAGTCCCCTTCCTTTTTTGTGTATACAGGAAGTGGTGAGGCAAAGCATTATCTGTTCATGTTGATGACCACATCAAGGTGGTCTTTCTTTTTGTTGTTGTTCTGAGGGGGTTTTGTTTGTTTTTGCTGGTTTCTGGGTTGCTTGTTTGTTTGGTTGGTTTGTTTTGTGTGTTATTTTTTAATTCATGCAAGTAGTAGAATCAATCTAGAAAGCTGAAAGATAGCAAAGATAAAAACATATGTCTGGTCTGTATGTAAAAAAACCAAACCTGTTTGGTTAACAATTCCAAAAACATATATATGATTAATGGCAATGCACATGTTTGTAGTCCATCAGTAAGGCAAGGGCACCCCAAAATATCCACAAGTAAACATTTGTTTACAGAAAGAAATAGTTCCTGAATTGACTTAATATAAGTATGTGCAAGAGATGATACAATTTGAGAAGATACTTAATCCAGGCTTGGTTTCCTGACATCATAAACCATTTTGCCAGATTGTATTTAGGTGTGAAATATGAAAAGTAAGTTACCATCGGCTTTGATAATTTATATATTTCAATAACTGAAATTATAGAATTATTAGCCATATTATTGATTAAATAGTTGTTTAATAAATAATAATAATAATACTGTGACACCTCCCTGGATCTTGTCTTCTTCCTTACTGAGCAAACCGGCTGAATTGACTTCTGCTTTTTAAAGACAGGTGTCCTGGTTTCAGCTGGGATAGAGTTAATTTTCTATCCTAGTAGCTGGTACAGTGCTGTGTTTTGGATTTAGGATGAGAACAATGTTGATAACACACCGATGTTTTAGTTGTTGCTAAGTAGTCCTTACACTAGTCAAGGACTTTTCAGCTTCCCATGCTGTACCGACTGAGAAGGCTGGAGGTGCACAAGAAGCTGGGAGGGGGCACAGCCAGGACAGCTGACTCAAACTGGCAATAGGGGTATTCCATGCCATGTGTTGTGGTTTAACCTCAGCCAGAAACTGTGCACCACACAGCCGCTCGCTCACTCTCCCCCCCGCAGTGGGATGGGGGAGAGAATCGGAAGAGTAAAAGTGAGAAAACTCGTGGGTTGAGATAAGAACAGTTTAATAATTGAAATAAAATAGTAATAATAATAATAATAACAATAATAATAAAAGAATATACAAAGCAAGTGATGCATGATGCAATTGCTCACCACCCGCAGACCAATGCCCAGCCAGTCCCCAAGCAGCAGCCCCTCCAGCCAGCTTTACCCCAGTTTATATACTTAGCATGATGTCACATGGTATCCTAGGTACTTACCCATGCTACCCCACACACTGAGAACTGTGCAAAACAAGTCTGCTCCAAATGGTTTATATAGTCTGCTTAAAGATGTAAACAGGGCAAATTTAGAGTTTTTAAAGCTATTGATTTTTTATTAGGCTATATCAATGCATACTACAGACCTTAAAAATCTGAAATATGAAGCATTATCATTCTAGGCACCACAAAAAACTACTGTTTCAATCTATTAACCTCTAGATAAGGCAATAGAAGACAAATTTCTATATTAAACATTTAATTCCTTTTAGTTTTCCCACTGAGTTTGAAATGTTGATTACTTCAGGAAAAAATTATTCACAAGTAACTTACTCAAAAGTTTTAATTTCAATCTTGTATTCATGGGAGAAAATTCACAAGGATACTTTAAGGTTTAAAACTCTTATTTTCTTACTGTTTTGTATATCATATAATTCAGACTAGATGTAAAGTATCATCATCATCATCATCATCCCTAAGGCATTTTACATCATTATTCAGGTATGAAAAGATACACAATTTTTCAAACTGTGCAGCTTGCCAGCTTCAATTAGAATCCATGGCATTTGAGTTTCAGTTTTCCTGTTTAGTGAATATTTCAGAACATAACTTCTTGGTGAAGTAAGGAGGGGGGGGCAGCAAAACCACAACCATGGACTTCCGGAGGGCAGACTTTGGCCTGTTCAGGACGCTGGGTGAAAGAGTCCCGTGGGAGACGGTCCTGAAGGGCAAAGGGGTCCAGGAAGGCTGGACGATCTTCAAGAAGGAAGTTTTAAAGGCGCAGGAGCAGGCTGTCCCTGTACGCCGTAAGAAGAACAGGCGGGGAAGACGACTGGCCTGGCTGAACGGGGAGCTCTTGCTGGGACTCAGGAAAAAAAGGAGAGTTTACC
>NW_008794122.1:812265-826989 GCF_000699145.1 Aptenodytes forsteri | reverse complement strand
GTAGATGAGGCACTTAGGGACATGGTTTAGTGGGCATGGTGGTGTTGGGTTGATGGTTGGACTCGATGATCTTAGAAGTCTTTTCCAACCTCAATGATTCTATGATTCTATGATTCTATAATTTGTGGATTCATTATTTTTAGGCTTTTCAGTTAGAATCCTGGAGTCTTTTCATTTTCATTCTTGTTTAAATGGTGGCTTTTTAACTCAGTGCTATTGTTATCTACTGTAGGTTTCATTATTAGCAAGATATTTTGACATCTCCCCATTGGATAAACTGTAATAATGGATTAATGAAAATAACCAGAATATGATTTCTGTGATCAGTTTTATCTGACAAAGTCTAAACGTTTGACTTCAAATAATTTCTGCAATTTATTGCCACTGAAATTGAGCGTATTTGAGACAGGCTGGAGTAATCCAGAGATTCTGCAGGTTTTACTTAATCTTTTTGGAACACTTACATCACCTCAGAATGTCATCTTTGAATGTCAGAATTAACAACATAATCCTCAGATATTTGGCTACCATACAAATAAGTTGTATTCTTCTGGGGTGGGGGGGTGGGGGAGGGGGCAGGGGCAAAATGAGCAGACATCCTCACTTTTAAGTAACAGGAGGCAGGAGTGGAGGAGAGAGTGTTGGAGCAGTAACCAGAATCAAATAACACTATGAATGTCACAAAGATTTCAGGTTCATGAGATATTTTGGGGAGGTGGTCTACTTCCTACATTGTGCAAAGAAGCAAATATGGGAAGTAGTAAGCTAATAAAAGTAAAAAATGGACTTGCAGTACTCTATATAGTTTTACAGTCATATTTTTTTATATGTCACAAACAAATCTCACATATTCAGTGAATATCTAGTTCACTGTGAAATATTCTAGTTTAAATGCTTAACTACAACTTTCTTTAATCATCTGTTGTTTTATATTTGTATCTTAAAAATACTTGTAGAGGGGAAGAGGAAAGCATAAAATTGAATTTACATTCATAGCTCCCATTTCTGGGTACTACTGAAATATTCTTCAGTAACATGAGCTGATCTTTCAGATCTCTTCTAAACCAGTTTATTATTTCTTCTCATTGAACAGAACAATTTGGTACTGTAATTCTTAACATAGAAATTTGTTATTACATAGCATAGTTAATATATAGAACCATAAATATATTTCTAATTTTATTTTCAGAAATTAATCAAAGTCACAAGCTATATGCAGACAAAAAGGGGAAATTTACAGACGGTACCCAACCGTGTAGAGTATTTATCATTTATAGGATATTTATCAGGAAAGCCAAAGTTCAACTGGAGTTGAGACTTGCACAGGACATCAAGGGCAATGAGAACAGTCTCCACTGTTACATTAGTAGTGAAAGGATACACAAGGAAAATGTGGGCCCAGTGGTGAATGGGGTGGGTGACTTGGTGACCATACTGGTTTGGGCTGGAATGGAGTTAGCATTTGTCATAATAGCTTGTACTGTGCTATGTGTTTGATTTGTGACCAAAATAGTGTTGATAACACGAGGATGTTGTAGTTATTGCTGAGCAGTGCTCACACAGCACCAAGGCCTTTTCTGTTTCTCATGTTGCCCCTCCAGCAAGTAGGCTGGGGGTGCACAAGAATTTGGGAGGGAAAACAACTGGAACAGCTGACCCCAACTGACCAAAGGGATATCCCATACCATATGACGTCGTGCTCAGCAAGTAGTGAATTAATGCCTTCTTTTGCTTTGCTTGTGCACGCGGCTTTTGCTTTACCTATTAAACTGTCTTTATCTCAACCCACGAGTTTTCACACTTTTACCCTTCTGATTCTCTCTTCCATCCCACTGTGGGGGGAGTGAACGAGTGGCTGTGTGGTGCCCAACTGCCTACCTCGGTTAAACCACAACAGTGAGGCTGAGGTACTCAATGCCTTCTTTGCCTCACTTTTCACCTACAAGGCCTTTGTGCTTACAGACAGGGATAAGGAGGAGAAGAATTATCAGCAGGGGATGAGGATTAATTCAGGGCATACATGAGAGAACTCGACCCATACAAGTCCAGAACTGGAGAAGGGAAAATGTTACACACAACTTCTAAAAAGGCCAAATGGTCGCCCTGAGAAACAGAGCCCTTACTTTGGTCCCTGTGAAAATAAGGCAGAGAGTCCTCCTGGGATAAATTTCTCAGCATATGAAGGAGAAGATGGTGTCTGGGAATAGTCAGCATGGATTTAATCCAGGTAAATCATGCCTGACCAACCTGATTGCCTTCTATGATAAAAGAACAGTTTGTAGATAAGAGAAAGCAGTGGAGGTCATTTACCTCAACTTTTGAGGATCTTCCCACACTATTTTTGTATGCAAGTTGGGATGTTATGATCTGGATGGGTGGACAACCAGATGGGTAAAAAACCTGGTTGGATGATTGGGCAAAGAGGGTAGTAGTTAGTGAGTTGTACTCCACCTGCAATCCAGCAATGAGTGGAGTACCACAAGGGTCTCTCCTGGGACCTGTCCTGTTTAAAGTCTTTATCAGTTACCTCGGGGAGGTGAATGGAGTGCACTCTCATCAAGTCTGCAGATGAAATCAAACTGGGGGACCAATTCATATGCTTGAGGGCAGGATGGCCATCCAGAGGGATCTAGGCAGGCTGGAGGAATTGGCCAACAGGAACCTTATGAAATTCAAGATGAACAAATGCCAAGTACTACAGCTGTGAAGGAAGAGTCCATGAGGTGATACAGGCTGGGACCTTAACAGCTTTGGACCAGCTTTGCTGAGAAGGACCTGCAGGTGCTCATAGATGGCAAGCTGGGCATGAGCCAGCAGTGTGTCCTGACAGCAAGGAAGGGCAAAAGCATCCTGGGCTGTACTAACAGAAGCATGGTCAGGAAGTCAATGGGAGTGATTACCACCTCTCCTCAGCACTTGTGAGACTGGATTCAAGTGTCTAGTTTTGGACCTCCTGCTTAATACAAGAGACACTGACAATGGAGTGAGTTCAAGCTTGGGGCACTTCCCTGTGAGGAGAGGCTGAGGGAGCTGGAAAAGAGACATCTTCAGGGGGGCCTAACAGCAGCCCCCAAGTACTTATGAGGAGGTCATGAAAACAGTAGAGTCAGGCTGCTCACAGGCATGGAGGGAGGATAAGAGATAATGGCCAGAATTTGAAACAAGAAATAATCCACCTGGTTATAAGTAGAAACTTTTTCACTTCAAGAACAGTCAAGCAGTGGGGCAGGCTGTACAGAGAGGTTGTGCAGTCTCCACCCTTGAGGGTTTTCAAGACCAGACTGTGTAAATCCCTTAGTAACTTGATCTGACCTCCTAGCTAACTCTACTTTGAGCAGGAGGTTGGACTAGAGACCTCCTGAGGTTCCTTCCAATCTGAATTATTGCATGATCTTATGATAAAGGATGAACACTGATACTCATGCATGACCTTCAGTTGCTGAACAACCATCTCACTTGATCAAGGAGATAGAAATAATTGTCTGAATAGTGATCCTTTGTATCTTTTCATTAGGTAGTTTGCAGTATCATTGCATTTGAGAATATTAATGCATACACACAAAAACGTCATTAGTGTATAAATAAAGCCCCTGTATAATGAAGAAGAAGCTAATTTCCCTTTCCATTACTTTTTGTTCATTTCTCTCTATCCTTAGAATTACTGAGGTAATTTGGGTTGCTTTAACAAAGGGAAGATTAGACTCATTCTAGAAACAAGTGTCAATGAAACTTGCCAAGATAACGCACTGATTTATTATATTTGGTTGCCTAGAAAATATTAGCCTAAATGATTACCTGTACTAAAACATTCTACAGTACTAGGACTCAAGGCACAGTGAATAATAGCAGAAACCATAGATCTAATTTCTGTTAATCTTATTAAAAAAAAAAATCCTGTTTTCATCTTTCTGTTATGGCAGCAAACATTAAGTCCAGAGATCCTAGTTTGGTTCTTGGTTCTACCATGGAGTGAGCTTTGATTTGGCATGCCTTTATAGCCCAGTAACCAGATTCCTTAGTCTATGAAACAAACCTTTTCAATTCAACATGTAGAGCAGCTATTGGAGTAGTAAGTAGTTTATAAGAATGTTATTCTAAGAACCATTTTTAAAACTTTATTCCATTCTAACAAAACTAAGATTTCTTAATCACTAACATAAGTATTTGGAATGCAGAATATTTAGACTAGTTTAAATTATTAATTAATCTTTCATAATGTTTACACCATGAAGAACAGGGATATTATCAGTGATTACATATTTATATTTTCATTTTCTTTTACTCACAAAAGACATTTTCCTATTTATCAAAGCACAACACATTCTCCATTCATCTGTTTCCTTTCCTTACACTGACAAGAAAAAAGCTAGTTAAACGAAGTATAAAAATAAACCCTCCAGGGGAATAATTTTCCCACAAGAGGTTAATATCCAGTATTCTGGACACAAGGTTAATTATTGTAATTTAACACATTTATATAACTTACAATAGAGAGATATTAAAAAGATCTCTTAGGTTGTCAGAAAATTGTTATGTTTCATGACTATTTTCCAACTAGGTATCATTAATAGCACAGTAAATGTATTAATATCTGTTCACTTTGGTTCTTCTGACTAAATTGTTTGACTGGCCAAGTTCATCAAATAAATATCACATGGTTTAAAAACTATTTTATGCAGCTAAAAAGCAAACAAAACAAGCTTAAAGTTGAAATTGGTACTGAGCAACTTATTTATCTATGCTGAAAATTTAGGTTTTCGGTTTAAATTCTCCCATCTGTTTTATTAATATTTGTACATACACACACTAAATAATCACATTTTATATCCTTTATATGTCCTATACTAGGACATTTTATATCCTTTCTGCTTTAAAGGTTTTCATGAACAATCTGAAAGCTATCTAGAAAAGTACTGAATCCCTTGTATAAATAAATGCACATTCTGGACAGAAAAGCAGGGTAGTAAATACAGGACAGGACAGTTTTCAGAGTATAAGAGTATTTAACTAAATAAAGCATACAAACAAACTCTGGTTGTCTTTCATACACACCCACATTTTTAAAAACTCAGCTTTAAAACATATACTTTAACATATACTATAATGTTATAGTGTGTGTGTATATATACTATAACATATATATACACACTATATATAACATATACTTAAACATATACTACTTGCTTGGCTCTTAACTAGCCTAAGAAATCAGTAGGTACTCAAGCACTCAAGAACATAATTTCCATAATTGTCTTAAGATCTGCTTCTGTTCATAAACAGACAGGTCTCAGGATAAGCAGCTTGAAGTCTAGCTGATATTTAATCCATACATTTCGTATATTACCTATAGCAACAACAATGCATGATAGAGGCGTTTTCAGAACACATCTGCAGCTAAAGAAAGTGATGGTAGAGCTGTGCACATTTCACTTTACAATTCAGTGGTTTTAATGCTTATTAATAACATTGGAAGACCACATTCAACTACATCCTCTGCTCAGAATATAACCTTACTTTCCAGTCTTCAGCTATTCTGAACTTAGTGTTTGTGCACATAGTCATACTCCTACCTGATGAATGTTCTGTATTACATAAAATAATATGATTTGTTTTCCTCCCCCTGACCCTCACAGGAATAAATGTATGGCTCTATAGCTTACTAGTGAAGATATCCTTAGGTTTATGAAAAATAATAAAATACATATTGAAATTAAGTTTGAAGCCCAAGCCTTTTTTTTTGCCCTCAGTAAGCATCCTGGGTTACAGCAACATATGATATAGCTCCAGTTCTCAACCACATGAATTATTCTCAGCCATATAGAAAAGTCACAGCAGAAGAAATGACACTATTCCATATAAGTTTACTCTGTAAGCAGCCTGCTAATGATGCCCCCAAGGATGAAAGGACTACTTCAAAGCCACAAAGACAGAAAAAGAAAGTGAACTCACGCCATCAGTATTCTGGATGTGATAATAACAGCTTCTCTTTTGACCATATTTTAAAAATAATAAAAAATGCACATGACAGTTACCTCTTGAACAATGAACTTAAAGACGACACTCAAGCCTATGAACACTTACTGGAGAAATGCATCTCAATCCTGTGTGTCCCTAACCTCCGTAATTCAAGCATAATTTCTGCTACTAGCATTGGATTGTAACTATCCCCTTTTGGGAAACTTCATGCTCCCTACTTAATGTACAGTGAGCTTCCTCTGCAACAAGCTACATAAAAGTTAAGGAGCTATATTGTTGCCTAAATTTCTCTTTGTATCTATCCCTATATTTTTAATGGGACACCAGGACATTTCATGAAAATGTATGACCTCTTTATATATTTAATGCACACAGATATGAAGAGTATTCCTTCTGTTCATTTGGTATTGCAGAAAATAAGAAAGTTTTGAGCAATATCAGTAGAAGTTTATATAAAACAGTTAAGCTCATACAACTTGCACTAGCTGGAAAATGAGAATAGAAGAAAAAGCAGACGACTAACTCAGACTGACTACAGAACATTAATAATTTGGGACTGAAAATGAATAGTGAGTTCAGTAATTGGAACAGAGACTCCTTTTAGACCCTTCTACTAACTGAGGAGCTGGAGAGTAGGGCAAAGTCATTCCAAATTAAAGGCATGACAATTATTTAGAACAATTTGAAGTGGTTTGAAGGAGGATTTTTTCCTGTAACCAGGCCACAAGATCATGTCTCTTCAAAAAAGACAGTTGAGAATCTGGAATGATCCTCTCCTCAATTTCATCTGAATTAGGACCATTCTATGGCATTGATTTTCAGTCTGAAAAGGTTTTGTTTGCAAAACAACATTAGAATAGTTTTTCATATGCTATCTCTTTCAACTTCTTGTTGCAATCCAAGTCAGGAAGAGAAGAAAAGGAAAGAATGAAAGGAATATGCTTTTCTTAACTTCAAGAAAGTTTCAAATTTATCTTGCATTTCAAAAGAAATTAGGACCATTCTATGGCATTGATTTTCAGTCTGAAAAGGTTTTGTTTGCAAAACAACATTAGAATAGTTTTTCATATGCTATCTCTTTCAACTTCTTGTTGCAATCCAAGTCAGGAAGAGAAGAAAAGGAAAGAATGAAAGGAATATGCTTTTCTTAACTTCAAGAAAGTTTCAAATTTATCTTGCATTTCAAAAGAGTTAAAATTATTTTTGGATTTGAGCTGAATCAATTTGTAGAGATCCTTGAAATGAATCAAATACTAGCACAAAGAAATCTTCTATAACTCATTGTAGTTTCATAGTCTTATTATGCTACTCAAACAATCCTTTGGAAACAGAGAGATTATACCTCTTCATCCATGATAGTAATGGGAGGACAGAGTCAGAAAAGAAAGCTTTCAGAATTAAAACTTTTTTCTTTTTTTTTTTTTGAGCAAAGAAATGATAAAGAACAAGTCAGTAACCCTCCCCAAACTCCCACCACCACCCCCCCAAAACTATTACATGGTTTGTTAAAGTACTTTGTCCTTTTTTCATAAAAATACATCTTTTATTCTTTTGCTAAGCAAATACATCCAGATGGGGTAATATATAATTAAATATATTTTTGACCTACAGTTTTGTTAGATGAAATGGACTCCATAATTATCAATATATTAGCAATGATAGCAAAATTTTCCCCATCAATACTCAATAACATTGTAATGTTTCAGTAAGCATCATTTAAAAGAAAGATACAGTTTTGTTTCAAAATTACTGTTGGCCATTAAAATAAAGCTCCTTTTAATTATATATATATTTCAATGGCTAATTACTGTATTAAAGAGAACACCTCTGCCAACTTTAGTTTCTAGCTGCTGGATCTTGCTATGCTTCATCATTATTGTGGGGTTTTTGTTGTTTCTTTTTTTTGTTTTTAAATCAGGATATAGCTAATTTATTAAAAAAAATTTATTAAAAAAAAATGTGAACTGCAGTTGCAGAAAGCATATGTTCATGACACTTATTTTGATTTTATTTTCATACATTAACCTCACCTCATTTAAATAACTATTTTTAAAGGTGTTTTGGTTGCACCTTCAAGTTTACATTTAAGAAAAAGGATCAACGTGTATAATCCACAGAATCACGTGGCAATTTATACTCAGTGTTTAGACCAGATAATCCTTAAATTACACGTGAAACTACAGTATGTGCATATATACTGAAGAATTGAGTCTTTACAAACAAATGCAGAAAACCAACTAATTCTACATGTAAACATATATGTTCTTTTCAATGTGTAGTGGAAGGAAACAGAGATGGTGTTAGGTTTTTTGTTTTGTCTTTTAAATTTACTTTCAAGTACAGAATAAAAAAAATGACCTTTCAGAAACATTGATAAAAGCATGGTTAAATTATGTTGCAGTTATGAGAATTATTTTATTGCCAGAAATACTGTAACTAACTCCCCATACAAAAGAAAATGGGTACATATTAGAAGTTATATTCATTCTGCAAGTAGCTTTAAATGGAGGGAAAAATAAAGTGAGACTCCATAGTTCCTTTGTGCACAATGCTACTATATAATACTGCTTCCTTTCCACTTCACTGGAGGTACAGTGTATAGAAGATGATTTTAATAAAAAGACACCCATAAAAAAAAAATCCTAAAATACAAACTTAAGCACAGACATAAAGAAACATTGTCTAAATACCAGCATTTAACTGAATTTGCATCCAAGCAGCATGTTAGTCAAAAATATTCACAGGTATCATTCATTCTCATTGAATGTGGCAGACAGATATGGTAGCAGTCATGATGGTCATCTAGCTTGGCAAATTATTGCATTTCTAAAAAAATTAGGTTAGTGTTATGAACTGAAAGCCATGGTTTTCCATCAAATTGGCTCACCTTTGTTTTTCCCCTCAGCTCTTTGTAGACAAGTTTATGACAAAATGACTTTAACCTGAGTTTGTGGTCACACAGTCTGTAGATGTACTTTGGAGATCTTATCATTTACCATGACAGTGTAGCTATACATATTTTTCTGCAGTACAGCTACATAAGCCTAAGGCAGTAGGTGTAGACACAAGCTTTCTTGACAGGGTCAATTTTGTCAGATACTGCTATCAGAACAAACTTTATTACAACTTGTTTAAACTGTGCAACTTAAGTTGCCACATCCTTCTAATAAATGCAGTTTACAGCTGTACATTTTATCATTAAAAGTGGTGACTGTGAACTCTAGACCAAAGTTTGATGTATCTGTGCTTTGCCAACAGATTTTCTAAGATTCCACATTATACATACAAATTCCACCCAATAAATATGGGTCCACTAATCATAATAGGACCTTCAATGAAATTGGTTGACTGGTTTAACTTGCATGCTACTCAGTTATTTAGCAAGGTCATCTGTTGAACAGCTTGGTAGCTCCAAATATTTCACATTAAAATCCATGACAAAATAGAGGTCCTTTTCTACAGTATCTGGACAGTTGTTCATTTACTGCATACATTTGTTCATCTTGTTTATAGCTGCTTTGTTAATATAACAAAATAGTATATACTAAGTAAAATTAGCTAATAAAGCACAGAATAGTCTCAGTAGTTTTCAGTAATATTTTCATCTCTGATTAAAGTTTTCAGTAACAGACTGAATTTTTAACTATTTTTAAAACAAAAAAAAATCAAAAAACAGAAGTTTATGATGTGTTTTAGGATTATTATTTCTATTTTTATCGCATCAATGAATAGCCTGATTTCAGAATAATAAGTAATAATGATTAACTTTGAAATATATTATACATTGTCATATTTTGCAAATGTAAATACATTGAAACTCTACACAAATTAAACAGCAGCTTAAATAATTTATTTCAGCAATGAAATATTGATTTATTGAAGTTTATATCTATTTTTAAACATGTTCAAGAAAAAAGTGTGCTTTACCACTTAGATCCTCAGATTTTTTTTTTTTTTTAGTAAAGGACACAAAAAGAATTGCAGGTTTGCATGACCAGCAACAAAAACAATAGTACAAATTATTCTGCTACAAGGGAAAATAAAATTAATTGTATTGTAGTTCGTAACTAAAACTTACCAAAAATTTGTGCCTTTCGTCAGCTACAAGTTGTTTATTATCATGTTCCCCAAAATAATTTTTCCACCCCATTTACTATGTCTAAGCCTGTATATTCTCATAAGAGACCATAGAAATATTTCTAAGTACCAGCAAATTTATATTCTGTTTAGTAACAAAGGTTTACTTCTCTCGATGTTTGAGGTACAGAACTCTAAATATAAATTCAAAGAAAAGGCATGCTTCTCACTTACTACTTAAAAGACAGATACTGTTATACTTATTCCCAGGAGTAGATTCACAGACTGGAATATAGTTCAGACTCCATTATTCCTATCAGGATCTCTCTTCATGTTTGATATCGTATATATGAGGTTCTAATATTCTAACTTCTAAGTCAGGAATTTTAAAGGTATCTGAAATACCTTCTCCAAACACCTGTGATCAAAGAGAGGCCAGTCTCAAAGCCTCTACCTCAGAGACCATGACAATCAAACTGAGAATGAACTCAGTATGGTATTTCTTTAGTAATATAAAAACAGCAAAAAATGACACTTATTCTTGGCAGGTGGCTTATACTCAGTCTTCCTACTGGGGACAGAAATGGTGCTTGTCCTGATCCCACACATGCAAAAAATTTCTGCTTATTTTCATTGCTTACATACTGACTACTACTTCCCCCTACTAAGAAGTATTTCAAACAGGACAGCATGAAGAAGAAATGTATGAGAGCAGGAGTTGAGAGGAGGGATAAAAATCTATAAGACACATCAAAATATGTACATATTTGAGTATGGTTATAGGACACAGAATAAGAAAGTGTGGGAGACAACAAACTATTCTACAGTGTTCTTAGCCCTTGAAAAGAAAACAGAATGAGCTTTTAAAACTTCCTTGACAATTTTTTTCTCCCATAAACTAGTGCTTTTGTTTTTAAAGTAATTACTTGTTAAAAAAAAAAAAAAAGTGCTAGATCATCAGAATAATAATTTAGAGCCTTAAAGATTTTTCATTTGAGAAACAATTCTGAAGAAAGCATTTCTACTTTTGTAAATAAAAGCACTTAAATCTTGAGTTAGTCTTCAAGTGGCAGAGATTTTAGTAAGTCTCCAAACAATTATTAATTGACCTTCTGGATGAGAAGAGCATTTTATTTCTTGTTTGAATACATTTTCCTTAAATTTCCAATCACTATATACCAATACAACTTTATTCTACTAGATTAAAGAGCTGTCTTCAGTCAGGTATCTTTCCATAACTGGGTATTTTGAAACCATGGTCAAGTCATTGTGATTTACTATTCAGAATTAAATGTAGTAATTGTTATGTACTAACACTACCTTATTCAACTGAATGTTAAAAACTTAAGGCACTAGAATGCAAATCCTACAACAGTTATATTGTTCCATTAAGGCTTTATTGTTAAAGAGTGTACTTTGGACTCTGCACCATTCTTTCTCATCTACCAATAAGGGCTTTGGATACTTTTTCAAGTCATGGTTACAAACCATCTACGTGCTTATATGCTACTGTCGCCATAACATTTCTATTTGTGATAAGACAATAAATAAAATATTTCTTGGTTTTGCATTAATTAACCCTGTGAATCAATCCTCTAACAAGTTTAGATTTGGCCTATAAAAACACATACATGTGTGTGCATGAGGATAAAATCTAGTAAACAGACTCGGTGCCAGATCAAGTCATTGCATTAGCTGTATTACTAAGCATAGAAATAAGCATAACTATAAACATAACTCCGCAGATGTGAAAACCAAAAGGTTTTTGGTTTTACCTTTAAAGGCACTGAACCTTCATGTTAATAGACTTTTTTTCCAAAATTAAAAACTGAGGTCCACCTGGCACATGCATAACTTTAAACAGAAAAATGTTTGGAAACAGCATGCTGCAACCCTCAATGGACATTAAAAATGTCAAAAATACCTGAAAGAATTTTAAAGGCAGATGTGAAAACCAAAAGGTTTTTGGTTTTACCTTTAAAGGCACTGAACCTTCATGTTAATAGACTTTTTTTCCAAAATTAAAAACTGAGGTCCACCTGGCACATGCATAACTTTAAACAGAAAAATGTTTGGAAACAGCATGCTGCAACCCTCAATGGACATTAAAAATGTCAAAAATACCTGAAAGAATTTTAAAGCTAAAGTTTAATGAAAAAGATACACAATGAAAAGTGGACTAAATTTGACCTCAAATGAACTCAGTATTTTGACACCTGTAATAAACTAAATTGCCACATGAAGTCTATAATATCCTTTAATTTGTAATAAATTGATCGGTAGACCATCAGCTGCAAAGTATGAAGTACCAAGTTTTACCTGCAGATTCCTGGAATGTCTGGGCTATTTTCTGTGTCTGCAAAAGTAATTATAGAGTGATATTGTCATGGATGTGACCAGTTTTATAACTAATCAATGATTGCCAACAAATACTGTGCAATAGCTTTTTCCATAAAACCTGTCCCTTAGCACACCAAATAATAATGATTTTCCTTCACGTCTATGCAAATTTTGTTTCAGATAATCAATACACCATCCTGCTCATAAAGACAAAACCCCCACTACCACCTACTTAATGCTGCTAAACATATTTTCAGTGAGAACTGACAGTCTTCTTAGAGCTGGATGGATAACTTGCTCCAAATAGATTAACGCTAACCTTTCGTAATGCTTTTCTATAAAGAAAATGGAGGGATGTTTTCTCCTTGTAAGAATCTAAAACAATTCTACCTGTGAATGGGCTTTGAATTACTTCTCTTCTGTCAAATCCATTTACCATCCCAACAGAACAAGTCTCTAAAAGCAAACACGGAGAAGAAAGGCTTCTGAACTCGCTTTGATAGAACTCGGTTTTGCTCTGAGACAAAAGGTGAGATTGAACACATCTATAGTACTTAATACAAGCTCAGCTAAACACTGCATAATTCCCTTTATTTAAGCTTCTTTTTCTTTCATTTTGAGCTTGCAATAATGGGAACTCAGTTTGGGATTATTGATTTGAGGGGGTTTTGTCTACTGACTAGCACCTAGAGCAATTCCAATTTCATATCTGTATGTCCTGGAATATATTTACATATTTTTTTCAGTAGTTTTCATTTTGACAGACATTACTTAAACTACATTAAAATGTTAATATCATTATGGCCACGAACAAACAAAAATAGTTTCTGTATTAACAACTGTATCTAACATGTCAATTCGTATCTTAGTTTATTGTGGAAAATCTGTCCCCATGCAATAGCTGTCACAGTTACATTATGTGCATTTCTATAAGTATTTCCAGGTGCATGATGTCCTTGAAAACATCAGTCTAAAATGCTAAAAATTCCATTCTGCTAATAGAGCGGCACGTTCTGCAGTGACTCTTAATTCAGACAGAAAGCTTTTAATGAAACAGTTCAAATATTACATTGCTGACTGATTTTGTTAGTGTGATAGATCAATAACTCACCCTGCCAGACAAATACATGCTGAAGCATATCTGGAACCAGAGAAGCATACTGGACCTTAGATAGAGCTGTAGTTAATTTGTTCAGTACTTAAAAGAAAAGCTTTGACTATATCATGGTTAATTTACCAGGAAACTGTAAAAAAAAAAGTAAATAAAGCAGCCTTTGTCTTTCACAGGGCCATAGTATCTTTGTTACTTTCATAAACTATATTGTAATCCTACAGAATTTCAGATTTTACAGATGAGTCATTAAGCATTACACACCCTAAACTTTGCACTTTTCCAGTGATACTTTATAAATCAAAATATATATTTTTTAAAAAAACCAAATAATTTACAATCTGTAAATTCATTCCTACTTGTTTTTTTTAAACACAGAAATGCCAGGCTGGGGGTAGGTTTGGAGACTGCAGAACAGGGGAACACGAAAAACAACATTCTACATATACACAATATTGCTCATAAGCTAAGTGAGTAGCAAAACTCAAGCTTTGAGCTGGCACCTACTTCTTTCTTACACAATCTGGCTTGCACAGAGGTTGCTTGACCAGTGGAGTTATGCTTACTTGGAGGAGGGTCACAGTTGACTCGCAATCTAGAAAATTTGCATGCTGCCATCAGCAGCATGTAATAACAGCATCAGTAGCAGCAAGAACAATTTTCCCTTTTAAAGGAACGTACAACACAGTACACTCGCTCTATTTACAACACTCTGCTCTTCAGACAGGAGATATTACCTTTGTTGGACACATCCATCTCCTTTGTGTATAAAAGTTGCCTTTTATTCTGTCCAGTAGCCAACATTTATATACCAGGAGAAAAACAAAATACTGCTATATTACCACTGAATAGCATGTCACAGGCAAAGGGAAGTTGTTACCTGAATAACTATCACTATCACTAACTACCTATTTAGCAAGTCTGTTTCTCATTGTCCTGGTTTCGGCAGGGATAGAGTTAATTTCCTTCCTAGTAGCTGGTACAGTGCTGTGTTTTGGATTTAGGATGAGAACAAAGTTGATAACGCACCGATGTTTTAGTTGTTGCTAGGTAATGCTTACACTAGCCAAGGACTTTTCAGCTTCCCATGCTCTACTGACTGAGAAGGCTGGAGGTGCACAAGAAGCTGGGAGGGGGCACAGCCAAACTGGCCAAAGGGACATTCCATACCATGTGACGTCATGCTCAGTACATAAACTGGGGAAAGCTGGCCGGGGGGG
>NW_008794122.1:808049-811033 GCF_000699145.1 Aptenodytes forsteri | reverse complement strand
TTTTTCTCACTTCTGCTCTTCCAATTCTCTCCCCCATCCCACTGGGGTGGGGGAGTGAGTGAGCGGCTGCGTGGTACTCGGTTGCCGACTGAGGTTAAACCACGACACTCATATTATCTGATTTTTGTATTTTGACAATATTCTGTTATCTGACAAGGCAAAACTATGATAATTGATGAACATTTTCAATTAAGCAGCACAAAAACAAAACACAAAACACAATGTTTGGGGCATGTTTAGAAATCTAGCCACTCGTTTGGTAAGTAAATGGTAAGTAAATTTTTTGGAAAATCTTAACCATAAATCCAACCTATCTGAAAACTGCATCCTTAATATTTTGCCACCCCCACCAAAGAATCTAATTCTTTGTAATACAGTAATTATGCTTAAGAAACTTCATGAGAACTATAAATCTGCATTTCTTGATTTATTTCAGCGCACAAATTATAAATAAGAGGACAAAACATGGATGTCTATACACAAAGGCGTAACTTCATGAAAGGAAGGAATTTTAAATAGCAAACATCTCATTAATGGGCACAGCATCTACAGCTTTACATGTCTGTAAATCATTTAGAGTTGTATAAAGCTTAGTTTCTTACCACCTACTGTGTCTGTTTTGCAATGTTCCACTAAGATGCAGATACAGCAGCTCAAGGATTGCCTCATGGAGTAAAAACAATACTTCATTTACTCCCTATGACATGACCTGAGTCCCTCTGCCAAGTTTTCTTCCTTCCTTCCTTTCTCCGTAAACAATATCTGCATATCTCAAAAGTAACACAAAATGTAAAAAGGTGCCAGCAACTTTCAACATACAGACTTTTCTCCTTTCCTCAAATGCAAAGGCAGGTTATAAAGTAAAAACAAGGAGGAGAGACTGCTTTGTCAGCTTTAAGCAGCCTATTAAGGAGCTGAAGTGCATTATAGGGCACTGAGATAAAATTTTTAAAAAAGGAAAGGCAAAAACTCATACTGCTAAAAAATAGACACAGTATACCGCAAAAATGGAACGCCAGTGGGATTATGGGGGACATGAAAAAAAAGGAAAAAACCACACACTGGTATGTCTTGGTGCAGATGTTATCCCTTCACCTTTCCCCCACCTTGTCATCTGGAGCTCCCTACCTACAAAGCAAGTCCTTTATCAATGCAGTAATAAATTCACATGTGCAACCATCTGCCTAGCAGATGGGGCAGGTGCTGAGTATCGTCAGTCACCAGCTTCCACTTGTGCTTGTCATTATCAGGAGTTAATAGACTCTAGGGCAGGAGGTGAGCCATGTACACAGCAGGAACTACAGCATGTTGTGCCATGTTGTTCACCCAGGGTCTCCAGAGAGAAACGGGGCCGTGAAGGAAGGAGGCAAAGGAAACAGGAAGTTTTTTCATCTAACATGTCATTACGTAGCAGACGGTGTTACCTCAACTTGCTAACAGATGTTACCTCTCCCGTGCAGCACATCCCTTCCATCTGAGGGGCATACCCTTGTACTCTGAACTCACACAACACTATTCCTAAATTGTTAACACATGAAGTTATGAGCCAACACCTTTTTTTGTTGCTGGTTTGTATTTTTTTTTCCCAAATGTGGCCAGGAAAATAATACAAAGATAAGTTTTCAGGAAAGGGAGGGGGGAGACCCCACCTGGTGGGGCAGCTGCAGACATAGACATTAGTTTGTGGTAAATATGCAAAAGGACCATGTAAGGGAAGAAAATTTTCTTTTCTTTCTTAGAGCTGAATTCCAATACTCATTTCTTATTCAGACTAGGTAACAGTGAGTTTCAAGAACAGTCTCATTTTTTCCTCTGTAGGTTTACACTTCCATTATACATTTGATGTGACTGTCAATAAAAAGTCGACACTTACTGTAAAGAATCCCCACAGAAATCTGGGAAACTTCATAGCCTGTGCAATGTTTCTCACTGAGGTGTCAATGAAATCTGCTTGTGACTTACTGTCCCCACAGTACACTGCCAGAGGATGTGAACTCTGTTATTTAGCACTCTTTCTATAACTAAAAACTGTGGCGCTCATAATCTGAGGCAATTATTTTCTCTGTACATTTAACTGATTGATTACAGAGAGAACTTTCAATTTTGAAAGATGCTGAAATAAACACAGAAAATACACTCAAAGCAGAAGTCTGAACTATGAAGATGTTTCTTCTTGATGCTCATTGTTTTTTTTCCAGTTGAAAAGAATGAAACCAATTTCAACTCCTGGGTTTTTTTATTAGCATAACTTTAAAATGTTATTTTAGGTTTTTTTGCTAGTATAATTTTCATCATATTAATTTAATTTTATAATGGACAGTTAACTGTCTAACAAAAAAAGATTTCTTTACCCAAAGTCAAGGTATCTTACTATCATTTAAATTTACTTTACAGCAAATAGCATCACCTGAGCTTACTCCCTAAGTATGTGCTCCATAACCTCTACATTTGATACCAGTTCCTTATTTTGATTTTTTCTTCCATATTTAACAATCCTGTGTGTTACAGAAAACACACCTCTTCCAATGGAGATCAGGAATTACGTGCCTGAACACAGGGTAGATTCTTTCCCATTAAAGTCAAAGACTATATTCTTCCAGATTTTCACCACAGTCATATCACTAAGGTTAATTCTGCACCAGAGCATCATTCCTGGATAGCATGATGGCTTACCAAAAAAGTCAGTTGGAACTTGTATAAATAAAAAAAATGTAGATGAAGACAACACAGACATTTTAATGTTTAAACACAAGGCAACTGAAAATGATAAAATGGTAATTGATTTCTAGCCTTCCTAGTTTCTTTTGTAGGAAGCCCCAGTTGACAGGTTCAGCATGTGAGCAGTCTTTTTTTACTGCCAAATATCTACATATACATATAACTTTTGTATATATATACACATACACACACACACACAGACACCTTGTTCCCTCAAGATGTTTTGCTGCTGATTTTTCTATTAAATATATTGATTAAAAAGCCTA
>NW_008794122.1:713686-808014 GCF_000699145.1 Aptenodytes forsteri | reverse complement strand
AATTGACAATTGATGCAAAGGAAAAGTAGGAAGAAAAAAAAAGGTTTCTAGATCGGGCATCCAGAAGTTTGTTATAAATAATAATAAATACAGAAACATTTTAAACCATGCAAAATACTTAATAGGATTTTAGGAATTTTCCTACAAGCAAGTCTTGTCAATGTATTTTCAAGCTTTTTCTGTTCTGTTAGCTCATAAACATCTGCAGCTAATGCAGATTCTTGCATCTATTTGTCATAACAGCACATTTATCTCCCTTCAGAGTCACACAAATGTACTCTCTAAACCTCATAAGTATGCAGGTCCTGACTTAACCTCATTTTGTTGACTCCTATGACCTAGAGCTGAAAAGCTTGAAATCTATACCAAAAAGATGAGCACCAGCTGTTGACATTCTGAATCTCTCAGCCCATGAAGGAATATATATTTTTTCTTTATGTTGCATACTCAAAGTGACACAAAGTTATTTAAAATTAAAAACAGAAATTATGTGCCATGAATTCAGTCAGAGGGGAAAAATGAATAAATAAATTGTTTCACTTTGTCTGGGCCCTGTGGCATTTCTATAAAGTAGATCCAGAAAATAAGAAGGAGAAACCAGTGAAGAGTGGATCATGAATGGAGATGGAAATTGTTTCTGTTGATTTTCACTAGCAATGGAGCTCATAACACAAGGATTATATTTATAAAAAACGGATCCTGATTCATCAAGCAGTTCTACACACAGTCCAGGCAAAGTTTGTTTCTCATCTTTTAATTACTAGCATTTTCCTGGTGTCTATCCTTATAGTAAAAGAAAATGGAGAAGAAAAAAAAAAAATCACGTCAAACATACACATTAAAGGAAATAGAAAAAAACCTTAAGACTAGTTTTATAAACTCACATATAGTGCTAATAGTATACAGAACCAGTGCTATCCCTGTATAATATACAGTACTAATACCAGTATATTATTGTGCTTTCAGGTAGAATTAGAATCCCACTATATTGTGTTACACAAAGCATACAGTAAAAAGCCTTCATGTGCAGTCTTTTTGAGTAAATAACTATGTAATAGTTATTCTTATAACCACTGGTTTTTTTTATAAAAGTCTTCACAGGACAGCAGAATCTTTCACTGTTTAGTTTATGTAACATTTTTATTCTCTAGCCTGCTAGAACAGTTTGAGCTGGGATCATGCTGATAGATTGCAGTAACTGCTGTGCCTTCAGGTTTATCAGCATATAGTGCAATGACTGTTTGAACATTTCCTATTTAAACCTGAGAAATTACAAAACTGCAGCCACAATGGATAATTATTATTCTCTCTGTGTTCTTGAGTTTGCAGATCGCTTCACTCTGCAAGACCAAGACACAGTCACAAGGCCTGATTGTATCCTCGTTTACATTTATGTACATTGAGAATAATTCCACAAAGGCCAGTGGAAACCTGGTAAAATTGGTGTGAGGTGGCTTGTGAAGTAAGACATGAATTCATGGGTTTTGTGTGATGAATTGCCTCATCCACAAGAAAGTGTCTGGAATTGGAACAATTCATAATGCACAATAATAATGCTTTATGTATAATTTATTTTGTTATAAAGCAGTGCTTTTTTCAAGGCTGTTCTTTGTCTCCTGACTACATTACTTTTTCTATTTCTATTCCCTTTCTACTTTATTATTAAATGGTTGCAGTGTTACTGTCTTCCTTAACAACAAGATACAAAACGATAGGATTATAAAGGGTGGGGGCAAAAGAGATAACATTTATCTGTTCTTGTCAAGAATTTAAATTTCAGTTTTAAACACAAGTCACAGAAAAAGATAGTTTAGACATCAATTTAGAAACAGGACACTACCTTTAACATTTCTAAGCAACTGAACTAAAATATATAGGATCTTACCTTTAACAAGAGCTGTATGCTTTCTAACGAGAATCAATTGGAATAAAAGATGACTTCAGGTAAAGTTCACCTGAAACCAAAGCAATTTTTAGTTTTAATACAGCTTTCCCTAATGATAACTCAACATTATCAGAAGAAATGAATATTCTTAGTTGCTACGTAAAAGCTATGTTGTCTCCCAGTTCTTTGTATGGATATCCCTTGAACACCAATGACCACCATGGTGAATCAAGAGAGAATGAAGTCAAGTATTGCAACCTGTGCCTCATAAATAAGCATTAAAAGTTCTGAAAGTATTTCTAGATTAAACTGTGTATTAAACATTTTTCTCATCTAGGACAAAAGCAGGGACACCACTGCCCCCCAAAAAAAATAAATTAGAAAAAGAATGGACTGTTAGAACACGCTGCTCCCCTCTAAGTAGATGAGATTCCTTTTGGGAATCATATCCCTAAATATCACATCCCTACAATGATGCTCAGCATCGCCTTGTCTAACTGTTAGTGTTCCACTTCCTAAAAGGAAGAGATGACATATTGCACTCTCATGCACTCTCTTGGGAAAAAAGAAAAACAAACAAACAAACAAGCAAACCTCCACAGCACCTAAGATGAACTGAAAGATTTCAAGAAATAGGTGCCCAGAAGTGAAATTCAAGACCACTAATATGCCAAATGCATATATTTAAAACAGTGAAAAGAAAGCAGAGGTAGATGTGTTTGAAAGTCCATTCCTTTAGGTGAGTGATCCCTTTGCTTTCTAAGTGACATAGTGTAAGGCAAAAGCAACTACCGCTGGGGACTGACCTAGTTGTTACAGCCGGGTTGATGATGATGTGCTGTACTACACTGCAAGAGTGATTATTTGTTTCCAAAGATATTCAGCACCAGGTCACAATGAAAATTTTTACCAAGAGCGTTGTCAAAAACATATTGTCTGCATTTAACATACCTAGATTTTTAGCATTTTGGATTTAGGAATCTGCTGTCTTTCTCCTCTTTTCAGATGTTGTCTTTACATGAAATTATACAAAGTATCACAACACACATATATAAATATGACCTCAAAACTGATAATAATCAGACTTTCACCACTCAGTAAGACAGATGGATAGTATGAAGAAACATCCTGATATTCTATCACCTAGTAGCGATCAAAGAACTGCAAGCAAAAATCACAGAATCAGAGGTAATAATCAGACTTTCACCACTCAGTAAGACAGATGGATAGTATGAAGAAACATCCTGATATTCTATCACCTAGTAGCGATCAAAGAACTGCAAGCAAAAATCACAGAATCAGAGGTTGGCTGAGGTTGGAAGGGACCTCTGGAGATCATCTTGTCCTACCCCCCTGCTCAAGCAAGGCCACCTGGAGCTGGTTGCCCAGGAACATGTTCAGATGGCTTTTGAATATCTCCAAGGAGGGATGCTCCACAACCTCTCTGAGCAAAATGCCTTACTGTAAAATTGTACAGCCTCATTTGTTTCACTCTGAATGCATTTTGACAATTTTAACTCAATTTGCCTTGCATAGTTTACCTCTCCCAGGATTCTGCCTTTATAAAAAGCTCATTTTCATTTGAAGAGGGAAAAAACCCACATTTTGACTAGCTTAAATATGATAATGGAGGAAAAAAGAGTTTGTAAATCATGATTGCTTTACCCTTAAAGAAAAGACAAATTGAAGAGCCACAAAACAGGAAGAAACCTGAGAGTAAGAAGTTTGTTGCACACATTCTACCAAAATAATGCTAAACATTAAATCAGCCTGCAGCAAGCTAGATATTAATTTCCAAATCAACTAACCATAACCGTCTTCCAAAGGACACAGTTCACAACAGAATTCCAGGGGGAATACGGTTAATAAAAAAAGTCTATTGATGTTGTATGAACACAATTTATCTTTACTATATGGGGCAGGGCAAATATTGCAAAACAACATTTAAAATCCTTAACTGATAGTTATACAGCTAAATTTATTAAAAAAGACATAAAAGGTCAGATCAGATTATGTATGAAAGGTCATCGTGTTATTAAGCAAGTCAGATCTAACCAGAATTTAAGTCTGGCATGTGGCCTGCAGAAAATGATCTTTTGAAAGTATATTGATGAAACATATGCTATGAGACAGTACTCATACAGTAGAGTTTGACTAAGAGAAACGTTTAATGGGTTTGCAAAATGTTTTCATGCAGGTACTTCCAGCTTTTGTGTATATAGGTTTAGGTTAGGGGTGGGGTGGAAGAATGTTTTTAAACATTCTGAAAACAAACACAGGAATTCAGCAAACTTCAATAACAAAAATTTTAAAAAATATTTTTGTAGATTTTACAAAGTACAGCTATACTTTTGAGATATCATGAAGAATAAGAGCCTAAATCAGCAACTAACAAAACTTTTAATGAATGTTAATGAAATGGTAACAGATACTGATGATAGAAGTGTTTGCAGAATTACAACTAGTTCAAGATTTTCAGCGCAGGAAATGGACTCGGTGAGATAAGACGGAAGCTGACAAGAAATACTAGATCAACCATGTCAAATTCTGGGAACAGAACAGTTCATATAGAACAGAAATGAAAGTGTGTGCATAAGTTATTTCCGAATATATTCTGGAATAACATAACTCCTTAATTTCAAAACCAAATTATGTTATCTTGTAACAAAGACTACATCATTCCAGTTCAAAACTTAAGGTATCCTCAAAATACTTAGATTAGCAACAGTATAGATAGATAATGGGAAACTGCATTAGAAGAAGAAAAAATAAAATCAGGGAAGTTAAATAACACATATTAGCATGGATAGGTGTCAAAATTATGTTGATGTAACTATGTAAACTCATGCATAAAAAAAGATGCTACACAACATGATCTTGCCCCCATGACAGTGCCATCATTTTTATGTATTTTCATCTTTGTTAGACTATTACTGTATGCTATCAGGCAAAGGTTCCTTGGCTGTTCAACAAGAACTATATTTCTAATAGTTTTTAACAAAGTCTTTGTTTCATTTTCCATGCCATCCATTCCATGGATCTTCTTCCATTCCATCAGACAAATATTTAGTAGTATACCTCTAATAATAACAACTGGTGTGCTTTTTCTTACTTTGTTTCTTTTTTCAAACAGGCAACATGACAAGATTATAATTTTCAACAAGAGTTCTGAACCTAGTCCGGTGGTTCTATTTTTATTGAACATTTTCTTTGGAGCTATACATTACGCACTTAATACATAAAGCTAGTATATAACCTGAGAAGCTTGCTGTTCCCTGACTCTTCTCTTATGGAGGTAGAAAGCCTGCTTAGCTCTTTACGATATGGTTCAAGATACACAGTGACATGATGCATCTGAATTTCCTAGATAGAAACATCTTAAGACGTTGATTTGTCTTTATTACAGCATAGAAATAATAATTTCAGCTTCACACCTCAGATTCAAACTATGGATGAGAAAGCAATATTCTGAGTTAAGTAAGGACTCCCAAAACCTTCACAAGAATAAGAACATGTATAACACATGCTCTTGCACTTAACAGGCAATTGAATTGATAAAGCAAACAAATAAGCAAAAAGCTGAAACTGCTTAAGGGAGGAGAAAAGTAGAAAATCAGAGCAAAACTAACAAGATAGTATATTCTGATTCATAAAATCAGACAAGATGGGTACATTGCTACAGAAAATGTGATTCGCCACCTAAGCGCTAATAATCAAGCAAGTAAAAACCAAGCCACTATGTTCCAGAATACCCACTAATTGTACTCAGATATAAAACCCCACTAGAAGCCAGGAATCATATAAAAGCATGTGGACAGAATCAAAAGCTACATTATAACAAATCATGAAAAGTGCTTCTGAAGTTAAAAATAGATGACTTGTGCACAGAGCTGAGATGATAAATAACCTAGATTATAATAAAACCGAGCCACAGATATAACATTTTAAATTACCTTGTTCTTATGTAATTGAAACATCTAAAGGGAAAAGACTGTAATACAATACATGATATCTAATAAAAAAAAAGAAAATAAAAAATAAACAACTCTTCCCCTCACCTCAAATCTACACTTTATGGACATGAGACAGAGTGGAGAGCTTGCAAAAAATACTACAATGAAAGGATTGTACCTAGTCTGAAGTCAAAAGTAATGAAAAAGACTAAATTCAAAAGGAAAGTATTACTCTAATCTAATATGTGGGTCTGTTGTAGGTGAATGCTAAATATTATATTAGACTAAGACAAATTCAATGTCATGATATTATTTTCATGCACTAATAAAGAAAAAGAGTATTCTTCACCAGCTCCTGAGACCAAAGCAAAACTAGAAGCAATTTATTCAGGCCTTCTCTAATTTAAATCACACTATAAAGAAAACATTAGTAGGCTATGTCTTCCACAAAGATTGGTATAAATAGGTAGCGGAGGTAAGATATAAGCTAGTGGTTTATAACTACTTTTCTAGAGGCTTTCCTATGATACGGAGAATCATTTATTGAAAATGCACTCATCCACCTCCTGTTGAGGCTTTTTTACTCCAGTACTTTCTTCTGATCTTCATGATTTGCATATGCTGACACTGCTCACAGTACAGCCAGGATATACACACTCATGCCATGGTATTATAAGATCCCTATTCAGACCACTTAGGAATTATTAAAACTCTATAATCTTCTCTCTAGTCTATCAATTGCTAAAATATGCTTTTATTATAAAGTATTTTTAAGATTATAGTGAACCACTGATATAGATGGTATTACTAATAACATTATAAGTAAAATATCAACATCTGAAAGCAAAAAAACTAACAGTATTTATATTTTATATAACATATTTATAAAGTAAATGTATTTATTTTATTTTTTTTTTAGTATATCTGCTATTATACTACCACCTAATTGTAAAAGTTAATTAATATAGCACACAACTACATAAAGATGCCTGACAATCCCTGCAATTCAAACGCTTGCAACTAGCAACTTCCTTTTATCTGTCTTTTCCAGGTCTCATTTCTCCAGCTGTAAGACATGCTTTGTACTCCTTCATTCATACTTCTATTTTTTTCTTGCAGTTTTTACTACTTCAATTACATTTCCCAATCATGGATGATTAGACAAGCATACGTCATTACAGATAAGATCATACTAGTCCTGTGTTCAACAGTATAGAAATTTCCTGTCCACATGCTAGCAGTTGCTTTGAGCTATAAAATTCTATTTCTGCTTAGAATATTAACCTTCTTCCCATTTTATTTTCAAGACATATTCAATTAATTTTGTAGAAAAGGACCTAGAGGGTTGAGTCCTGCTGGACAAGTTGAGCAGGAGCAGCAGTATATCCCTGTGGCAAAGGCCAACCACATACCTGGCTCTACCACTAAAAGCATCAACAGCAAGTTGAGAGAAGTGATCTTTCTCTGCTACTCAGTATGTTATAGGACGGTGCATGTGTCTAGTTTTGGGCTCCTTAGTGCAAGATAGACATTCATTTACTGTTTTGTCCCAGAAGAGGCACCAAAATGATTAGGGGACTGAAGCATGTGATACAAGAGGAGAGACTTAAAGACTTTGGTTTGTCTAATCTTAAAAACATAAGATCAAGGGCAGATCTTGTTGCAGCCTTCAACTACCCGACAGGCGAATATGGAGAAGGTGGAGACAGACTCCTCTTGAAGATGCACATAAAAAAGACAAGAAGCAAAGGACACAAGTTGCAGCAAGGGAAATTTCAATTAGATATTAGAAAAAACAAGTCACAATGAGGGTAGTCAAATATTGGAAGAGGTTACTGGACAGGTTGTAAAATCTCCATCATTGGATATGCTTGAAACTTGACAGGACAACACCATGAATAAATTGCTTTAAGTTGGTCATGCTTTCAGGAGGGCTTTTAGTTACCACATGGAATGGGTTGTCTGCCATTTTAATAGGATGTTTTAAACCATCAAGGATTTCACATGGAAAAAACTATCACCATCACCTTTCTGAATTTCTCCTTACATTCTCTCAACATATCCCTGACATAATAACTGAAATATACACAAAATCTTTGTCCAGCTTTTCTGCTAGCATGGCTCAGCAACATTTGCTTCAGAATGAAGATTCCTATTTGCTTTTTTTTCCCCATATGCACCACACCTTTAGACTAGATAGAAGGAAGAAATTTTTTACAATGAAGGTGGTGAAGCACTGGCACAGGTTGCCCAGAGAGGTGGTGGATGCCCCATCCCTGGAGACATTCCAGGTCGGGTTGGACAGGGCTCTGAGCAACCTGATCTAGTTGAAGATGTCTCTGCTCATTGCAGGGGGGTTGGACTAGATGACCTTTAGAGGTCCTTTCCAACGCAAACTATTCTATGATTCTATGATCATATGGTGACAACTTAGAAGAAAAAAAAATCACTGCAGAAATAAAGCAATTTTTATTTTGCCTAAACAAACAAAAATAAACAAAAACATACACAAGGATGAAACAATTTGTTTAGTGAAACATGTATTTCTTAACTGCAGATGGGTTTAACCTCAGCTAAACAGAACACATGTGAATTAACTCTGCTTCATATTAGATTTCAATAAAAAATATTTTAGTGTGTTCATGTTCGTACACACATTTTTGAAGACTGCAATAACCAGAAAAATAAAAATATGGCACATAACCAATATTTTAGTTTAATTTTAAATTCCAATTTTTTATTTACAGTTATTAATCTGTATTAAAATTAAACGTTCAAATTAAGAGCTTCCTTGATTTATGTGTTAAAGCTCAAATATATGATTAATTTGTCAACTCAAGTGATTACTACTGCAGTTATAAAATATGGATCTCTTTATCCATTTTAGTATGGGGGAAATAAACCACTGATAGTAAACACTTTCAAAAGCTAAACACTAAATTGAATACACTCAACCCTTTTTCTCCAACTTTCTGTCTCAGTATTTGAAGCAAGCAGCTGACCACTGAAGTTCTAAATAAAATTCAAAATAAATATTCGAGATCACACAAATAATATACATACATTAATATATAAAATACATCTTAGTATGGGGGAAATAAACCACTGATAGTAAACACTTTCAAAAGCTAAACACTAAATTGAATACACTCAACCCTTTTTCTCCAACTTTCTGTCTCAGTATTTGAAGCAAGCAGCTGACCACTGAAGTTCTAAATAAAATTCAAAATAAATATTCGAGATCACACAAATAATATACATACATTAATATATAAAATACATCTCATTAAAAACTGCATAATCACTGAGATATAAATTCAGTATAAAAAAAAAAGTATTTTTTTAAAGATTAATTACAAAATATTGGAAAGTGCTAATCAGATGATACTGGACACCAATACTGCACAGTATCATCATTTCAAAGAAAAAGGCCGTTTAGATGAATAATTATAGTCAACTTAAAAAGAGCTGACTTTACTTAAATAATAATTCATCTCCATTTCAGATTGAATTTTTCTTGTGTCGGGTGCAATTCTAAACATGGCAGGAACTTAAATCTCTGCTCTTAAACGTTTTCTCTGTTTGATAACCTCTGGTTTTAATCTGAAATGTACATCATGCACTTGATTGTCCTTCCTGTGTACCGATGTCTTCAAAATTCTAAGGGAGCACTCTGTCCTATTGTGTTGATGTCTGTAGAAGATGCTTTGTTAAGACAACCTTCTGATTTAATGTTTCTGCTGCATCTCTTGGCTGAAAAACTCAGTGTGCACTTGGCTATGAGCATTTCCTTTGCTGCAGTGCAATGATGCCCTTGTTTGATGAATTAAGCATTCTGACATTTTTAAAGTACAGTTGTGATGTTTTATCCTATGAGTACAGTATATAGAACCAACATCAACTGTTACTAGTAAAAGCTTGAGGCTTATGCCCACTATTGTTGAATTTACCTTTCATTCCACATAAAGTAAATGAGCTGGAATTAACAGGTTTGTCCTTGCAAAAGTGAACAGGAAGTCTGACAAAGTAATTCCCTGATAATCACAGCAAATTAGTCTTGAAGTCCACTGACATGGAAAGATTCTTACTGGCATCAAGCCTGAGGAGCAGGCATAAATCCCTTATCGTAAAATAATAGTATTAATTGGGAAATCTTAACTAAGAAGTTAACTTTTTTTTCCTTCTTTCTATTTTTATCCTCGTTTAGAAACACAGTTTGCTAAAAATTATGTGTATATATACACACAGCATATATGCACACTAGTCAAATTTTGAATACATATCCACAACTGGAATGTCTACCCACATCTTGCTTTGGAGCTGTGTGTGGAAAAGAACAAATTCACACTTACCAATTGTGAATTTAGAAACATTTTATTTTCAAAGATATAGCTTCTCACAATTACATGCAACACAAAATGTTGCTCTCCAGACATGATAACTTACTCTGAGAGAAGCCTAGAAGCCTGATGTGGGGAAAAAAAGCCAAAAACACCAATCCCTGTTAGTAGAAGCAAACGTTCCAGAGTTTTACACATGTATCTTGAAGCTGTCAATCTCACACCAGGGACTGATACTGATGAATTGACTTAACTGCTGAAGAAGCAACAATCAGATAATTGAGACACACACTCCAAGTTACTCTTGTAACTGTGTGCATGTTCCAGCGTGTTTTGTAATTGTGCTAGTATTCCTGGTTTGAGTCTCTGCGTATTTATCTGCATACGTGTGAGATCTTAGACATAGCAGAGCAGTGAAAAAAAACCACCATGGTGAGTTATACATTATTACAGAAGCATGCCATCCCTTTCTACATTCTGCAAATGCAGGATTTTGAGCACTCAATATTGGTACTATTAACTACAATGAAACAAACTTCCTTATGACATGGGAGTTTTTTTGTTTGGTTGGTTGGTTTGTTTTGTGATGGTGTGGAGTTTTTGTTTGGGGTTTTTTTTGGGGGGGGAGGGCTAGTGGTTTTACTTTTTCAAAAAAAAATATTGGTAGTGATATTCTTACAGCTACTACTAATTGTCACATTGGCAGGAGTTATTTGGAAACCAAAGCTAGTTTTTAAATTCTTGTACAAATACGGTAAGTAAACTTCTCAGAACCTCAGAAGCTTCCTAACCATCATAGGTTTTTTTTTTTTCTCCCCTCAAAACTGTACAGATTTAGGTCTATACATACTAAGAAACACTACCTCTGTCTAGTAGCAAGAAAGTATTTAATCTCATAAAACAAAGAAACCCTTGTAGTCTCCAAAGTCAGTTCATACCACTGGTGTGGATTAACACTTACAGAAGCACAGAACCTCTTAGGGATAAGATAACACCCAAAGCATGTCCAAATTGATGGACATATGTATAAAAGTTTAGACACCTACATAAGTGGCCTCATAACTATATAAAGAAGCAGAAGAGGTCTGAATGTATTGATGATCATCTGCATGAAGGAAACACAGACAGGACCAAAAGACTGAGGTCTGAAAATACGAGGTATTATACAAACAAGAAACATTTTGTGCACTGCAAAAATTACAGTTAAAATAGAACAGTCAACAAAAGGTGGACAAACACAGAATGGGGTTAATGCCATCCAGGATTAAACACTGAGACAGTGGTCAAGGTATGGTGGCAACTGACACCATAAAAATACCCACACCCATACAGGTTGTACCTCAATGCTCTCACAGTCCAAAGTTAGCCGCTACTTTTTAGCACTCAGTTTGAAACTTTGAGTCAGAGGGACCTAAAAAACAGGCTTGAGTTCCGTTCATACTCACTCTCAGTGAAGATCTCTCTCAGCCCATACACAAATTTTTAAAGATGCAAAGTTTAAAAAACAGTCTTAGTCCAGGCAGCAATTGCAGCGCATATATTCACAGAATTGCTGAAGTAGGAAGACACCTCTGTAGGTCATCTAGTCCAACCCACGTGCTCAGAGCACAGCCACCTACTGCAGGTTGCTCAGGGCCATGTCCAGTCAGGTTTTGAATATTGTGAATGATGGGGACTCCGCAATCATTGCTTAAACTCTTCCAGTGTTTGACCACTCTCACACTAAAACAGTTTCTTGTGTTTAAGTAGGATTTCCTATGTTTCAGTTCAAGCCCACTGCCTCTTGTCCTTTCACAGGATACCACTAAAAGTCTGGGTCCATCATCTTTACTTCCTCTAATCAGGTATCCATACAGCTTGATAAGGTACTCCTGAGCCACCTTTTATCCAGGCTAAACAATTCCAGCTCTCTCAGCCTCTCCTCATATGACAGATGCTCCAACCTGCTCACCATCTCTGCTGTCCTTTGCTGCACTCACTGAAGTACGTCCATGTATTGGGGAACACAGACCTGGACACAGCACTCCAGATGTGTCTTACCAGTGCTGAGTAGAAGGAAGGATCACCTCCCTCAGCAACTGGCAATGTTCTGCCTAATATAGCTAAGGAGGCTTTTGGCCGCCTTTGCCACGAGGGCACATTGCTGGTTCATGTTCAAATTGTTGTCTGCCAGGACTCCCAAGTTCTTCTCTGAAAAGCTGCTTTCCAGCTGGTCAGCACCCAGCCTGTCCTGGTGCATGGGGTTGATCTTCCCCAATTGCAGGACTTGGTATTGCATGTCATTGGACTTCATGAGATTCCTGTTGGCCCATTTCTCCAGCCTGTTGATATACCTCTGAATGACAACACAGCTACCTGGCATATCAGGTGTATCTCATGTACACTGATGACTACAGCTGAAGTTTTGGAACAAAATGATCAATTCTTTGAAGAATGTACCTCAGGGAGTTCAAGTACATGAAAATTGGCTAGACATTACTCCTTAAGCTGTCAGTTACATATGGCAAACTTCAACGCTAACTTAGGGCTTACCCCTCCTCTAAAAAACAAAAAAACCTACTTGTCCCTGGTCAATATGGAACGTAATCATGTCTTGAGATATCATGATTCTTTGATGATATCTTTGACAATGATAATCATTGATGATGCTGTCACACTGACTTAAGACTTTTATTATGCTGTCCATAAATTGTGAAAATTAGTGAACTACCTCAGAATTAAAGATCTCCTGTCTATATCTACTCTAATTTCCAGAAGAATAGCAACAAATTTGTAGAAGAAATTCACATCTCCATGACCAAGATACATTCTGAAATAAAAAACAAAACATCTTGCCAAACTACATATACATATATGCTTTCCAAAACAACTTTCATATATCACCATCATAAATTAATGTAGAAAATCAGGAACTTCAAAAGACAGTAAGATAAGAGATCCTGCCATGCCTTATCATGCAGCTCCAAACTCTGAAAAATACTTAATCACTTATCTATGTAGATATGTACTCAACATAGTTTTTGCAATTGCCCAAGACCTAGTTCAGCTTACTTAATCTACAATTACATGATTTAAAGCAGTCACTGAAAGCCTCATCTTCCTTCTCCAGATAAGTACTCCAATCACCAACTTAGCATATGTACAACAGCGCTTGACAGAGAGAGGAACCTGAAACTCCCCAAAAGGAATTCACATGCTCTAACAATTTGACTACTAAAAAAAAAGAGAAGAATGCATCTTCTTCTCTATCCATGTATTGAAAGATGGGGCTAAGGTGCTTAACTCAAGGTGGTGAATCCTCTAGTAGGTGGACATTTCCATGGCACCTCAGTTGTTTCCTACCGACTAACTCAGGGCAGTTTCACTCAGAATGATGTCTTCTGCGAGACTCTCTTCAGCAGATAACTGCATGGAGAGAGGCATAAAGAGCTCAGGCACACAATCAAAGGTAAGCTCCACAGACATCAAGCTCTCAAACAAGCTTTTGGGTTGTCTGATACACTTTTGCAGATCTATTCCCAGATGCCTACTTATATTGACACCCAAACATCTCTAAAAATTATAGCTCGATACAGCCAAATCAAGACAGAGTCATCATAAAGTGTCTTCAGAGTTAAACTGATAAGAGCAAATGATAAAAGCACTGAACACTCAAAATTTTTCATCAGCTAGATTTCACCACTGAAACTACTTTGACTGAAAATTAAAGGCCAGCATGTCAACAGAGTGTCAAAGACTTCCTGCAGAAATACGAGATTTAGGAGAACAGTGGTGAAAGTAGTAAGAAAGATAAAAAGTTTCATCAACAATATAAGGAGACACATGAAATACAACAATACTTAAATAGGAAAGAAAAGGTAAAACACAGATGGCTCTTTGCTTCATTAGAGACACAAGAAAAAAAACAAAGGAGAATGTGCAAAAAAGGTGGCTAACATGGACAGTTTTAGAATCAAAGGGTGAGAATTGCCAGCCTTTGGGGAGTGGGAACATCTAATGTAGTCTGTAGAACAGCAAACTGCATTATTACAGGTATTGGTTTATTTATACCCTCATGCATAATGCATCTTCTACCCAATAATTACCTTCCATAAAGCATAGTGGGAATTAGCTTTATAGAGAATTTTTGATTGATATTACTATTGTACATGAGATGACAAAGTTCTTTGCTTTAAAGAAGGACTTTAATATCAAGGTTAGTAACTGGTACTCTGCATCTGGAGATAATTCATGGAGTCTGTAGATGATAATATGAATAAAATACTCAGCCCCATTTCATTATCCCATTCCAACACAACTGCAGTCAACACACAGACTCTCAAGATACATAAGTAGCACATATTTGAAATGAAAATCTTTCTTCTAAAAGCTGTACAGTTATATTTGCACCATGTCTATTATCCCTTGTCGGAACCACTGGGGGGAAAAAAAAAAAAAAGGCAACATCAAGCCTCATGCTTTCCATAGCTTCCACTTTCAAAGGAGAGAAGGCGTAAAAGTGGCTGTCTCACTAAACTTCCAACACAAAATGATACTGATTATCCTCCCATGAAACATGCATATTGTTTGCTCTTACTATTCATCGAACATTCTTTACTAAAGAAGGACTTGTTCTTTGCCAGACAACTTCTTTATTAAAGCTAGCAATGGTGTTATCATGCTTACAGCAGAGTAGCAGAGATATAATCCTTCTTTGTCATGCCAAAAGCAGACAAATAATCAATCATGTGGCAATTAACAAGGAGAAATACCATTATCTTTATCAAGCTTTCTAGTCTTGCATTTCATAAACTAGATGGAAAACATACAGGAGAAAAATGTTAATAGAACAACAGCTCTACAAGCCAAGGCTCAGACTTTTACCCCAGTAACCCAAAGTACGGATATTTATAAAGCTGACAGGCCCATCAGTACCCCATGTGGAATGGGTTCTGATGATCAGAAAAGGGTAACGTATGATCACCTTTTAAATTATTTTTTTATTCCTTTTGTTACTTTTTATATCCTGATGAGCCACACACCCTACCACAGATAACCAAACCTTGTTCCACAAACAACAGTACAGTTGCTCTGCATATTAAATGTTAGATATTCATTAATTCATTTAGCAGAAACAGTTTAATAAACTGGGGGGAAAAAATGTAAATTTGTAAAATACTTTTCTTGGTGTTTTTTTGTCTTAAGCACGTTCTTTAATGTTGTGGCTTTTTCAGTTACTGATTCGCAAAACTATGTGCAAGTTGAGATTGCACATACTTTAAAGGTATTGAGTCTCAAATTATACAAGCATATATACCATGTAACATTTGCAAAAAATTCTCTCAGTAGGATTTTTGGTTTTTATTTGCAGTACTTATGTACAACTAATAGTACATAAGCAAACTAGCACGTTAGCAAAACCTAAATTATGCTTTCAAGCTGTTACTTGCATTTTAAAACACAGTTGGTGCCATGTTAACAGTGACTTTAGTCAGCATAATTCTCTCACTATCATTCTGTGGATTCCCTACAAGAAGAGATTGTTGTGTAGCCTACAGCACACCAAAGAATGTGGTTTGATATCCACCTGTCAAGCTAGAATTTGCAACCACAGTAATTAGTAGTGACTGGGTTTTGACATGCTAAGCGTGATCACGCTCCTTAAAATTGCTGAAATAGAAACCTGAAGGGAGGGGAAGAAATTTTGAGAAGTATCCTGGTATCAGTACACTGTTATGCTGTGGCAAAGTTATTCACAGTATTGTAATCCAGTCACTACAATTTCTACCAGGATTCAAAGGTCTACTTTGTGATAGCCACGTTGATCATTCTCAAAAAATGCCCCCCAAACAAACAAAACAGAAACACAGTTTTGTGTATAGCATATATCATGACTATTGCTGAAGGAGATGAATTGGCAGATTCATTAGTCAAAAATATTCATGCACTTTCGACATGACTAAGTAGGACAGAGGAACCCTGCACAACAAATAGGGCATTTGCTCCCAGAGCCTATATATTTTGGGGAAATCTATTGCATATGAATCCTCTTAGAGGCACTGTTGCTCAATAATTTTTGTGATATTTCTTTCCTGCCTAATAAAAATTTTTTCAGTATTTTTGAACACATTGGCCTACAGGTACCTTGGAATATCTTCTAAATAACAGTGTCAATATGTAGGAGCTCTCTGGAAAGACATGTTAAACCCAGTGAGGATTTTTAGAGGGGTTTTTTTTGCTTTTGTTCTTTTTGCTGTGTAGGAAGGAACGATACCCTTGCACCATTAAATATACAGAGCAAACTAATCTTAAAGTTTTATCCAAGGAAATATCTGTATTATATTGCATGAGGGAAAGCAGTTTTCAGAGAGCAAATATTTAGCACTCTCTAAAGAAACTAGGTTTACTGGCAACATCCCAAACTGGGTATCTCAAAAGCAGAACCTCCCAAAACATTAGCCACTCCCAAAAAATTTGTCTGTGATCTTTTGTTGGTAGGCACAAATCTTGTAGTTAGAACTTTGACATTTCAGGCTGCATTTCTGGAAACAGTTCAACAAAGATCTAAATCTGTTTCCATCCTGAAAATATATTTTCTGTGACTATGGGTAGTTTTGAATTAAAAACTGTATTTCTGTTAATTGGTCTCTGGAACAGAACAAATTCTGGAAAAAAATAGTGTTTGCTCAGCACTTCTTATTTTCACAGTTAGCATTTAAGTTCCATTCTAAAGGAATATGGAAAGGGGAATGCAGGCACACAAGTTCTTAATTTCAAAACATTGCCACTTCCTCTATTTATATCACAACTGCTAAAGGTACAACTCTTCAAATCACACTTTGTGGCACACCCAAAATGTTAGCACGATAAGAATATCTAGT
Organism: Aptenodytes forsteri; assembly: GCF_000699145.1. Lineage (NCBI taxonomy): Eukaryota > Metazoa > Chordata > Aves > Sphenisciformes > Spheniscidae > Aptenodytes > Aptenodytes forsteri. The sequence goes on along the minus strand of NW_008794122.1, from coordinate 790,976 downwards.
GAGAAGGAAAGGGGAAAGCATTCAGAAAGGGTTGCTGGTTTTTTTACATAGAGAGTACCTAACTTTTGTTTAGGCTCTAAGGAATCATGCATTGAAGATTTCTTGGTTTTTATAAATTGCAGTGTAGGGTTGCAACTTAAAAGGAATCCAAGAGGAGGAAAAAAAAAATAACCCTTGGTATTTCCACATCCACCGTTTTCCTATATGCATACGATATACAATCATATATACTACAACAATTGCTTATATCCTTGCATGTAATTTCTGAGGTGCATTGGGAATTTCTATTTACACTGGTATTTTCAGAACTATGATCTTCACTCACCTGAAAACACTTCTGTGTGTGTAGAGCTCAGTACAGGAAAGTACATCACGGAAACATGAGACATTAGCTACCTTGCACATAAATGTCTACATAGCCAATACCTAGAAACCCACATAGCTATAGTGCAACACTTAAACTACTGAAAAATATAATATTCTTTTAGCTGTGTTTTAGTGGGAGGGAATTCTAATACTGACAGAACCTAACCCCTGCAAAGGGTTCAAACCTGCAGCTTTTAACAGAAGTGTTTGCTTCTTGTAGCTCAGGCATTCAGGCTCCTAAAGGAGTTTGAGATTAAAGTCTCAGTAATATCCTTTGAATTTCTTATCAGCTAATTCAATAGCTGACTGACTGTTGTTGCATGCTGATTGTTGTAGAAGTCATTCTTATTCATCTATGTTATGCATTGCATAGGGGGCTGAGATGTTTAATATGGGACTGTGAATTCAGTGACAAATCTCTAAAAAGTTTACATATCACAGTAGTTTTCTAGATCCAGTCCAAATTGCTCAAAGTCTTCCTAAGTATATAATATCTCTCCTTTCCTCTTTGCCTTTATTATTCCTAAAGTATAATGTTAGTTTTCAGGACACAGACTAAAGTTGCACTAATTTAAATCTACAGAAATTTTTACTTGGGTTTCTTTCTGATAACTGCACTTTTACAGACTGAAATAGATAAGTTTAAGCCACATGGTGATCCCAGGAGTGGTAGCTGCAAGGGATACTTAAATATATGCAAAACATGTTTAACATAAAAATTATGGACTTCGCATAAACAAAAAAACGTGTGTCAAACTATTGTAGTTCTGATATTATCAATACTTAGTACGGCAGTATTGGCATTATAAAACTAATTTACATGGTTATACAGAAACATTTTAAATTCAACATACAAAAGAACTTAAAAAAAAATAAAAATAATTAAAATGGCCTACCAGATCACTACCTCAGTACTTGGGTACTAAAGAACTGGAATACCCTGGACAGTAGGAAAAAAAGATTAGTAAGAAGGAAAGAAAACCAAAAGATTTTGCATGGATCCCTCTTGCCTTAGGTGTTTTCAGCTCAAAGCCAGAGATTTAGAGCACTTATAACTGGACAGACCCTAGCAAAAGCATTCAAGTGTCTGTGTACTCCATCAAAATAGACCTAAAGTGTACTACTCAGTAGAAATGGTTAGGTGTAAGCAAGCAAATTTGCAGGTTTGCAGGTTTTATTAGCTCAGTTCTCATGCCATGCTAAAGCAGTAAGACTATTCTAGACTTAATTTGATCCTGAAAGCATCATGGCTGCATTTGCATGATGCTTAATCTGACCTAATCAGCCTCGTAAAACCAGAGCAGCTTGATGTCACTGCATCCGCAGCACGGCTGCTCTACAAACCTGTTAATCCACCCACAAATAACAAAGAATTGACTGTTTAAGGTATAGAGAAATAAGCTGTAGGTTGACCCTTTGTAACTGGAACTGAAATGTTAGATTCTTTTGGTAAACTACATACGGACATCAGTTATATTTATTGAAAGATACAGTAGAAAATGTGAAATTACAGCAGCTCTAAGTTTAGTACAGAGATCTTCACAAAGACAAAAGCACTGCTGATTTTCTTCTCTGAGGGAAAAAAGCTATTCAACAATAAAGAAAAAATAGATCTTATTTTTTTAGACAAGATTCATTAAGAACTTGAATGGGTCTGTCTGCAATCTTTTGCGCTTCTGCATTGCCACACAGAGGAAAGCAAAAAGGGTGTTTCCTAGGCTTCTTATCTGTGTGCTATTCTAATACTACTCACACAAGCAATTTGTTTTAAGAGACATACTATTTGTAGCTTGACTACCACATTACAGTTCTGTGAAGAAAATTGCAACACACAAACCCCCTTAACCTCTATTAGTCTTCAGCTGTATGGAATGCATTTTAACCTGTCAGATCTTGTGTTCCACTGCTCTAAGATCAAGCCATATGTAATATTCATCAGTTTAAATAATGTTGGAGACAAACACTATTCACAGCAACTTCCTCAAACACTGAAACAAGTAACTGCTGTTGAATATTATAATACCATTTGTTATCTATCTCAGCAACAGAAATAGTTCATTATTGGACAAATTAGTTTCTAAGTTACTGATGCTCAGCCATAAATAATTGGAATCAGCAGAACTGTTCCCAAGCATTTTTCTGCTGTGCTGTTACATATGGTAACTGCTTGGAACGGGTAAAAATTACGTATTTCAGGAAACATTTTTCTTCCATATATATGTGTTTCTGTTGCATTTACTGCAAGCTATATAATATCAGGTTGATCTTGTAAATGAAACTGACAGAGACATAACTTTCCTTAGTATCTCAAAAATTTCTAATGACAACTCATTAGAACTGGTAGTTCTGCAAACACCACTATTTTGAATGAACAGCATAAAGACGCTGTAGGTAGGTTCAGTACATGCTGCAGTATGTTATCAGGCAGTTAAATTAAAAATGGTAATGCACTAGAATAAGGTGCAGAGTCTTCCTTCAGTAAAAAAACAGTCTTAAACAAACAGACAACAATGGTACCTTGTCTAGAACCACAAACATATAGAATGAATGGTATCTTGCCTTTGTAGACAACACTAGCTCCATATACAATAATGCAAAGCAGGGAATTCTGCACTGGGGCAACTCCTATGTTTCCTTTGATAAGGTAAGGACTCTTGTCTCCTAATTAATTTATAAACGCTCTGCTGATCTAGAAGCTTTATACACAAAGTCAATGTAAATCTGTCTGGAATTACTACCCCAGCTAACGAATGCTGTTATACCCCAGTGGAGAAGCTGTTCCCATGTATCCTCAGTTTAGCTGGAGCTAGTGTGAGGATGTAGGAACAGAGCCAATAAGCCATGGTGGGTAGAATAAGCTTTGGAGGCAAGAAGCAAAAAACTTTAAAAAGTTACTTTTTTTTTAAATCACTGTAAGAAGAAAAACTTGTGTGACTACCTGTATAATCTCCCATGTCAAAATCAAATACACTCATGATAAAACCTATGAAAGCTGCTAAAACTGATATTCTGAACCAGTTCTATATTTTCATAACTGCAGTCTGCCTGCTAAACCCTTTTTAACCTCTATTACACTTTCACTGCAAAATAGTTAAGAAATTGAATTTTCACAATGAGCTAAGTTAAAACTTACTAGCTATCTGATGGCATTGATCCTACTTTTTTACTTCATTGTTATTAAATATTTACCATCTTCTGGAATTTTACACTGCAATGACTGCCATTTTTCAGAACCTCCCACTGTTTTGTACTGTCCATGAGGTTGGAAGGAAGCAGCAAAGGCTAGTATTTCTCTTGCTACATACACAAATTTTCTCAATACCTTCAGTGGTACAATACTCTCTCCATTCTGGAAACAGAATACAGGCTTTATGTACCACACAGGTTACATATCTCACCTCATTCTGCCTATAAAGTGCAAGAATGCACTGAGGATAGGAGGCTATCCACAACTGGAAATCAGTTTGTGGAAAATACAAAATATGTTCTCATCCCTGTGAAAGAATGATTTTATTACAAATAGTTGCTAATATCTTCTAGTTATGTTTTAAATACCTTATGCTCTAGAATTGTTACACCTCATGTCAGTCACAGCAGTGATGAAGAAAGGTACTTTAATGGTCTATAACCGTATTGTAGAAGTCAGGTGAAAATGAAATAGACTTCTTCCATTCATTGTTCTGGTAAAATGTGACCCAAAGCACATTAAATCCACAAGCAGTTCTTCAAATTTCGATCTAGCCACTTAAGCAGTAAGGCATGAACCATTCCTTTGCATTAAGACTATCAGCATATGTAACTCTCAAGATAGATAGGCTTCTATTTTTATTCTTTTATTGAAATTTATTGAAGGTCTACATAATACTTTTCTCAGGATAACAAACTTAGTAGCTCCTTGACTATATTCAATCTGTTTTTGCAGCTCCAGTGGCATTAAATATTTACCTTCCACTTCTGAATATTCAACATTTTAATGAACACCTTCAAGTTTTCCCTGATAACTCCCACTGTCTTACATCATGCAGTTCGAAAATCATAGCAAAGGTTAGTGTTTCTCTCATCACATGGAAAATTATACTTGTATCAGATACACTGATGCAGAAATGGTACTTTCATAGAATTAGGTCTCAAGTGACTTTAAAACACATAAAAAATTCCCAAAGAAAAACAAAATAATAGAATGACAGGTTAAAAAAAAGATTTTTTTCCCAATTTTAAAATGCATACCACGATTCTTAGTTTAAAGTAGTTTCAAATTTGATAATTTCAAATTTGATAATAGCCATTATGAAGGAATAACCAGGTCTAAGGATCCCCTTTACTCTCGGGAGTTGATAACCTGTGGTAGAGTCAGTTTCAGAGAAAGAGGCTTCTGCATTCCCTGGGTAGGTAAGAGGGGAGCAGATGTGAAGTGTACTGACTGAGCAAATGCCACCCCTCACACTATCTGCAGCTTTCCTACTCACAAAATGTTTCTTCAGACTACACCTAGATTTTTTAAATTGTCTTCCTGAACCAGAGGGTTAGAGGTGATTTGCACAGATGGGGCCCAAGAAATAGAATGCAGTTCAAGATATGTCCTTAAACTAAGCTGGTTGAAGTTTTCAAAACCCAGTGGAAAAAAAAAAACAAACAAGCAGAACTGGAATTTCAGAACAAATATCACAAATAATAGAACTCATCAGTATATGAAAATATTGTGTGTGGGAAGAGACAAAAGGTAGCCTACAATGGAGAGAGTTCTGCTTTAATTTTTGTTTTCTTGCACTAGGGCAGTAAAACATGTACAAACAAATACACATTCCAGATGGCTAAGGCAAGCATACTCACTCCTAATAGATTCAAGACATTGTTTAATACCAACTTCACTCTCGTGGAAGCAGAATTATCCCTGCAATACTGCCAAGGTCAGTGAAAGCATAAGTTGCCTGCTGTGCAAGTATCACTGCACCATCCAGAACAACCCAGGAGATGCACGCTAGGTAAGTGTCCCTGTCCACATTAAGCCACCTTTGTTGATAAATTGTGCTTGTGTAGGCATTAGAAGGACCTTAGCTAGAGCAAAATTACATGGAAATTGAGCAATAATTGGGCATAACTAATTCATAAACAGACAACATATACATCATGGTTTTATTTGTCAAATCTTGCCATCTGTTGCATATGTTGTAAGTAGAAAAATCAAAGAAAAGGAGCTGATTTTTCCCCTACAGTGATCAAACTCTTTTGAATTCTTCTATCATCTCCTTTCAGATTGTAATGCACAGAAGTTCATTGACTTAAGGCCATTTTGCATATTTCTGACAGCCAAGAAACAATGAAAAATAGGATTATCATCTGAAAGGATGCCAAGCATTTGAAAACAATTTTAAAAAATAAAATGCCTCTTTTCTTCTGAAGAATTTAATTCAGATTTTTTTCCAAACCTGTTTCAAACCATACCACCTGCTACATTAAGAAACAAGTATGTTATAAAACTCTTAGTAGCATGTTCTATTTGGTGGCAGAAACAAAATTCTCTAGTGAGCAGACAAATACAAAAAGATAACTTGGTTTCCAAGGCTCCATGTTCAAGAAGACAAAAACAGTATAATGATGTCCTTATATCCTTTTCATTATTCATTTTTTTAAAATTGCTGATTAGCAGAATGTGACAGTAAGGAGTCACATTAGGCTAACCTAACAATAAATACCAAATCTATTTACAACTTCATACAAAACAAATTTTCTGAAGATGAGCATCTTGCCAAGGATTTCCTGTACTTTGGAATTATTTCAAAATTATTCACTAAACACATAAATATTTATATCATGTGTGTTCATATATGCATATGTTTGTATTTGTACACACATAAATACATACACACAAACATTAAAAGTAATTATTATGAATGCAGGTGGCTGCATGTAAAAGACATGCAGGCAGACATGTTTCCTTTACCCTTTCCTTCCGGCAGATACCTGGGAAAAGCAAGTCAGATGGAGGGAAAAGCACAGGATAAAATATTATTAACTTTTATATGAATGTGATGGGCTAGGGCTTTAAGCTGAGCATTCAGGAATGACATGTTGAGGCTGCCATATATCTGTCTTTGACTATATTATCTCATTGCTATATAAGTAACTAAAAAGCAAATAGAATTAGAAAGAATTAAAAACTGACAACAAACATTATTGTACCGAGTATTTGAATGGCATCCTCAACATTCACACAGTTTTGCACCTGCCACACTGGGCTAGATGAGTCAGTATAGTCGTTTTTAAGTCTTATAGTCAGGCGTCACTAACGGGCAAGCCTATCTGTTTACAGAACCAGATTGTATTCACAGTCTCTGTTTTTGGTGTCTATTTCTCCAGTAACTGATCAGTGAAAAGCTGTAAACAAAACCATCTGCTGGTGTCAATACTTTTTCCTAACCAGGTAATCACTTTCTCTGCATTAATTGCTGCTCATTTCCTTCCAATGTAATTTTTCAAGGGGAGTGATGCGGCTAGTATGGGAAGCTCAACAAGTTTTGGCTTCCAACTTCCTTTACACACAGCAAAAACATGTTTTAGGCAAGGTTATCTACCACGACATTTCCATTTTACAACTAGTTAAACAAGCTATTAAGTGTACAATCTTAAAGTTTTATAGGCCTTGGTTTCACAAGCTGCTTAAAGGCAGGCTCGATCTCTTCAGCCTTGTATTAAAATGGCCACACTGTAGCCTGAAACAACTGGTGTCTCTGGTCAATTTTAACAGATTGATTTATGAAGTGTCATAATGCAGCTGCATTATTAAGTCCGAATGGGATTTTCAATCATGCTAATCCATCTTTATTGATCAACTTTGGTTTCTGAAAGAAAATGGTTTCCTCTAGGAGTAAGCAAGATCTTTATATAAAAGCACATGCAATGTCATCCTTAAGGAAAACTCCGTATTTTTAACACCATCACTTAACAATAACGTAAACAATGTCTTCCATCAAACTTTTCCTAACCAGACCAGAGGATTGCATGCTTGAGGCATATTGAAGGTTAAGCTAGCTTCTATTTTTCCAAGATGTTTGAAACTGACACATTATACTTGTCTATTTACAAAGATATTAAAGTCTGTTATCACATTCACATTCCACAAAAATTGTATAAGAAAACAGTTTACGCTTAAAGTTCTCGTAAAGTCAGTACCTGCTGTGGCCTTAACCAACAGCTAAGTAGGCACAATCTACACAGCATCACACATTCATATTAAGTGGTCCTGATAGCACAAATGGTCATGTGCAATAAACCATTGTTTATACAAACATGTTTATACATACAAGGGCATCTGAATAAAGGCTCTCATAGGCAGAAAAGTATTTAGGTGAACTGCTGTTCTGAGAACAGCAGGCAAAACCATGAGTACATCCACCCTATTTCAGTCATCAATGCAGTTATAAGAATTTCTAGCTAAAAATTACTTCAGTTATCACCTTCTAATATCTGAGTGTTATCTTCCTAGTAGGTCAGCAATGACTATTTTTGTTGTGCCAGCAAAGCTGCCCCTAAAATATATTTTACTAAGAAATACCTTCAAGGCATTGGGTTCCTTGTGGTATAATTCATACACTTCAAAAAAATTACATGCAGGATGAATGTGGTCCACAATGTCTGCCACTGGCATTGTTTACCTCCAGGTGGAATTGAATTCCCTGAACTCTGAAGAGCAACATAACAGTAATGCAACATATATGAAATCAGGCCATTTGACCTCTACCTGTGTTTTAAATTATAATTAATCAGGAAATGATTAAAAAAACCAAAACAAAACAACACTTAAAGTTACTAGATGTACAAATTAGTCATGTTTTCTGTGAGAAATAAACATGAATTTTAATACCTTTAAAAAACTAAAAATTTCACTTCTTTCATGCTGTCCTACTGTTTTATCATTTCAGGCCTTATGTTTTCCTGTTTACTATTTTCTAAACCATCTTAATGTGTGCAAATACGTCAAAATATACCATAATGCTAATATTTGCTATTTTTATTAAGACTTTTAAAAATAAATACTTTGTATACATTCATATACACTTCCTAAACAGTCTATTATATTTATTCTTCCCAGAAGAGAATAGAAGTTACATATTGGCAGGACCACATTACTGCTGTGGCCAGTTTCCAAGGATCAGGAAAACTGTAACTTTTAAAATACATGTCGATAGTTCCTGCTAGTGTTACTTTTTGGATAACAAAGACATTTATAGACTCAGGAGTTCATGAAAAAGGAGACCGCACCAAGAATTTACTACAATTCCCACTTCTATTTTTAAGTAACAACTAAATTAATGGCAACACTAATTTCTTTTAGCCCCCACATTCACATTCTGGTAATGAAACACTTGACAAAGTGAGACATGCTGAAAACAGAATCACACATTATGGTTAGAAGCAACTTAATAGTTTGCTTCTACAAAAATAGGAAGGTGCAGTTGCCAGGGATGGATTTTTTATCCTTCTGTGAGGCCCATTGCTTGACTTATTGAGCCATCCCTGCAGAAAACAACATAAATACCAGATCCAGGGAAAGGGAGGAGATAATACTTTCAAGTATGACTGGCAGTGAAATTAACCCATCTGGCAGCAGAAAGCATTAGACTATCACAGCTGTAACATGGAATTTCCCCCTGAAACAACCTGAAGAATAATAAAAACTGTTTCAAACAGAAACAGAGGAGAATGAATGAAAAAGAAATTTGTTTGGGTTCTTAAGAAACTGTTTCAAAGGGGATGGGGGGGGGGTGAAGAGTGGGAGGGTTGGAAGCTGTTCCACTGGGAACAGTGGGGGCGAGCACAACCTCTTAAGAAAGAAAAAAACAACAAAATGTTTAATTGTGCAACAGAAGCATCTGAACCTTTTCAGAAAAGCTGAGTAGGTCAGATCATAAGAAGTCTTGATAGTAAGACCAGATCCTTGGTCTTGTTCATTTCATAATTATTTACTTCCCTCAAGGGTGGGTTGTTAGGGTTTTTTTGTTTATTTGATTTTTCCCTTTCCTTAAAGAAACAACCAATTTATAGTCTTTGCTTCTTCCTTTAATGACTTTTAAGGAATCAATGTCTGGGGTTTAAAATTAGTTTGAGTTGGACACATGAAAGGCCATTAGGTACTATCTGAACTATTTTCATTTATCTCCTCTTCCAGCTCTAACCTGCTAATTAAAAGGGGAAGAGGAAAAAAATAAACAAACAAACAAAAAAAAAAAAAATTAATTTTAAATATAAATCTTTATGTATGACTGGCCAATGGAAATCAAAGTCTTTGTTTTACTGGTTGTAACACATGCAGGAGTGGGGTGGGGGCTACAAACCCAGGTTCAGGTCTCCATTTCAACACAGGCCTGTTGTTTCCAAAGTTAGATAAGTGTGCAATCAAAATGCAATAAGAACTGGGTGGGGGGCTTGCTTTCTTTGCTTTTAAAGAAGCCAAAATTCTCTTGCCTATTCCTAGTGGAGGGACATGAGGCCTCCAGCCCTCGTGCCGTTGTGCACAGCACCATGCAAACCTTTCATTCAGACTGCAGTCCCCACTTGGAGTCTGCTGCTTTAAAGAACCAGCATATGACACATCTCAACTCTCCTCAGAGAAACATGAATGATGACAAAGGGTGAATAGCTTTAGACTAGCACCATCAACTCCAAAGTGACTGCGGTTTGCAATTATCATGAAAAGCATGATCTAGAAAGGGTGTTGTGATGTTAGCCATGCCAATACTTCAGGGCTCTCCCTATCACAGCTTCAGTCACTCCTCTGAGCACTCCAGCACTGCATGAACAATCCAAACTCACATCAAAACAACAGCATCAGAGTGCAGCACAGCAGTAGAAAACCAGTAGTGCTGAATGACTTATTCTTCAACAGTAATTGTAAAATAATTTTAAAATGAGATCAGAATTGCTGCAGATATTCTTGAGTTTCTCTGATTCTCTTTATTCAATTCCTGTGGTTATCCAGGAAGCATTAGAGTAACAATAGACATATGGAATGAAGTCAGTGAGGTTTTCTTCAGATTCTACTGGGGGAAAAAACAACTAAATATGCTTAGCAGATGTAGCTGATACAGTGTCACTGTATCTGGATATAACTTCTTAAACCTCAGGGTATATCTCAGGAAAAAGAATTAAAAGTAGCCCTAAGGACTTGGTATAAAATTTACGCAAATACATACATGTACTGCATTTGCAGTGTTGCTAAGAATTCAGTTACTGGGATGCCTTTCAGTCAAGTAGTCAGTACAGCCCCAAACATGTGACAAGCCTTTAACCACCATCAACACCATGTGAAAACTTTTTTTTTTTTAAAGTACCTTACTGTTCATACAAACTAAGCTTATGTACAGAAATAAAGAATCACTCAGCTATATGGAGAACCAAATATTTACACTGTGTTAAACAATTTCCTCTGGGTGACAGTTGTGGTCAGTGAACTACGATAGCTAATCTGCTATGAAGATTGTTTATGCCCCAATGGATCACAAGCTGACTACAGCTAGTCCTCCAGTAGAACTTGACAGAAACAGAAGAGCAGCTGCTACCAGGGTAAAACAGCATTCCTTGAATGTACAAAAAGCATGTGTTTTCCTGTGAAGCGGTCTCTAACTTCAAATATATCTGATATTCCATCCGAGTATGGAAAGAGTGTCTATCACTGTTATAATCCACTGAAATTAAAAAGTCAGATTACACAGATTCATCTGTATGCTCAGGTAGTTTTTTGAGTCATCACTCCCATCATGCTTTATCACATTCCTTAAGATTTCCATTATCTTATGTCCACTTAGTTTGTATAATTCATTATTTTGTACCTAAGACACTTTAAGCTCTTTCAAAAGAAAGCAAAACTGACATAAAAGGACTAAGTGGACTTTGCTGATCACCTGCAAAGTAAATCTAATGTTTAAAAATGCAACTTGATATTAAGAGTCATTTGTGACCTAAATTGCTATTAGTAGTGTTTTGTAGCAGCTTCAATGACTATCTTTAGCCATGACCTGAACACAGATGATTTTGAGCATAAAGGTACCTAAACCCTTCCTGTGTTCTGCCTTTAGGACTCGAGATTGAGGAAGAAGTGTCACACAAACACTGTCCTTTTCATCTCTCTATTAAATTGCTAGACATACAATTCAGGCAGTGCATTATCACAATCCTTCCCTGCCCAAGGAGACACAGATCCACACTTCTAAACTTCAAGAGTGCTCTCATTGAGTTACAAAGTCTGAGACATAATCTCTCTGCTCACACATCTCTGCTTTCCAGGGAACATAAAATCATTAGGGAAAACAGGGGGAATTGACCTGTGCACTAGCTTTAAGACATGTTTGGACTTTTTTCCTGGGAACATAAAGATCAAAGATTTTTTTTAATATAAATTTTAAATCAAGCATTCATTGACACAAGGACTGGGATCCAGGTCTCCTAGGCAAAAACACTAACCTTTCTCTCTGAAACAATAAAGTTGAAAAATAAGTCACTGTAATAAGGACTATACAGATTAACTATGAAGTTGGTATTAGTCCTAGCAAACTGCAGTTCACCCAAACAATACAAATAAAATGCATGATTTCTTCCCATTTGTATGATAAGTTTTAAGAAATAATATTTCACACCATTTCTCAAAGACGGTTTAAACACTGCAGTATAGTTGCAATTCTTGTTATGTGACACCAATAGCTGAGCATTTTTTGTTGTTTTAAAGAAATGGCAGTAAGTCACCAGCTATATCAACGCTAGCTAAGACTTACAAATCCTTAGGCTAATTTACTCTGACATTATCTTCATTGACTTCACTAGGAACTGTGGGGTTTTACTGTACTGAACATAGCAAATACCACTTCCAAGTTCCTGTCCTCAGATCTTTTTTGTTAATAAGGGTAATAATATCAGGATAAATTCCTGATTCACAGGAATATATTTTCTCATTTACTTTGTTTTTATTTCTGAAATGATTTGGTGATAAAAGGGTCTAATTCAAAGTCTACTGAACTTCACAGAAGTTTCTCCATTCAGTTCTACTGAGTGGTATTAATAACAGTCTCAATATGCAACCTATCAATGCTAATGGCAATGGACCTAATTCAGCAAGTTTCATAAACGTAAATCAAGTTTTTAAAATCATTAGTTCCCTCAGTGATTCAACACCTTCAAGCAAGTACATTTTTAGGTGAATCTGACGTGAAATATGTGTTAAGTACTATGTTGTGTGTTGGATATTCCACAGCCTGTAACATTGCACACCATCACACAATTGGTTCCAACTCATCTCTGCCACTGCGTCAGTCTGCAAGTGGGTCAGACCAGGTACTTTCTCTAAACCCAGGTCCCTTTCTGGGATGCTTGGGAAAGTAGAGCATAACATATTGCTGTATGATATAGTACAGACCAGGAATATTAGCAACAAACTATAAGATACAGAAGTTAATGATTAGGCAAATCTTAAATAAGAGAAGCAGAATAAATACTTATTAGAATTTGTTAGAATTGTTAGGTCAATTCACTCGGATTTCATTTTGAAAAGTATAACTGAGAAATTTCATAGGTTTCTGTACACTTTATTTCTTTCTGAGGAGAAAGACTAAAGCCATCTGTTTCTTGTTTCAGTGTTTATTGTTAAAATTTTTTATTGCTTTACAACCCTTTTCATATATCACAACACTTACCCTTTTAAAATAAAATTGTTACAAAAGGGAAAAACACTTAAACAAAACATTTTGATATATGAAAGAAAGCCATAATGCTTTTCCTTCACAGAGATCTTCAGTTTGTTTTCATTCCAAATCTCAAAACAAAGCCCGATTTGGAAATCTTGCAAAAGTTTTGGTGAAATACATTTGTTTATTGTTAGTGCTCAGATGAGATTTGGAAACAAAAACATTTTGTGAACATTGTGGTGTAATTATATATTATTGTAAACACTTCACTTAATTAGATTTAACCTCTTTATCTCAGGATCACTCTTGCAGAGACTTTATCAAGATGTTTCTTGTATTATATATACTGTAATTCTTAAAAAAAAATATGTAATCCATGACACTTTATCATAGCTATTGCCCTGGCAGAATAATATGTTCTTACTAGACGTCTTCACACATTTTCTAGTAAGATTTAAAGTAAGCAGACTTGAAGAATATTCAATCTTTACATTGTCATGTATTCCCCTGCTGACAAAAATGTTTATTCATTACAACATCACTTTCAAATCAAGACATATGGAGATTAATCATTAAAAAAGGGGGGTTATAATTTTGGGTTTTTTTAAACAATGATGTAAAAATATTATAGCTCCCTAAGTAGGTTTTAAGATCAGTTTTTGCCATTTTGGCTGAGCAATATTAACAAAATAAAGCAAAGGTTTTCCTAAGCACTGTCTCATCAGAGCATGTACATGAATAAAACCTAGCTTCTATGGATTCTCATTTATTTAAAAAAAAAAAAAAAAAAATTAGTTCTGGAGAGATACTGTATTTGGATTTGCTAAAAGCGAGACACAACAAGAAAGCAGAATAAAAGTTACTCCCTTTGAGCAGCATGCAAACAGTTCTGAATAAAACCTATTACTCTTTATGTGCAGCTGGCATAATCTGACACAAACATACCTCAACAGCCACATACAGAATGAGTATAAAATACCCAGTCATGGTATTTTAGGCTCTTTCATTGAAAAAGAGAGTTCAGTTGCTCATACTCACTTCTAATACCACATTATTAATGGAAAACATAACATTAATGTACAGAAACATGTGTGTATACTTTTTTTTTTTTCAGTTTTCTATACAGATTTAAGAAATTGTCAGATTAAGATATTACAACTTTAATTTATCTGCACATGGATTTACTGGGTACATGAAGGAGCAGAGAGGACAATACAGAATAAACAGACTAAGAAGGCTATAACCTTTCCTTCTCCTTCATCCTTATAACAGTGCTGAAAATTCACATAGTCCCCAGCTGCTGCTTTGCACTTTGACTTTTTCCTCTAAATACTCTAAAGCCAACAGAAAAATAAAGTGCGTGTCATAGCTAACAACTGTCTCCTTCAGTCTGCATACCTGTGAGCCAGCCAACCATGCAATTCATCGGGTGACTAAAGCTTCAGAGCTTACACTGTCTCCTCTAATCACAATTTCACTTAAACTCAGATTCGGGTACTTACAGCCACAAACAGCTTCACTGAATGATATATTACCAAGAGACATAATAATTCATCATGAGAAGGGACTATATATCAGGTATCATGTTACAAGAAATACTACTAATTAGTATTTCCATTGATTTCTATAATAAAATGCAGATCTGATCACAATTTGTCTTTAAGTACTATTGTAAAAATAAAAGTAGTTGAAATAATATTCATAAATTGTAATACTTCAGGACATGTAAAAAGGCGAACTTCTCACTCCAGTGAGCTGAGCAGCAGCAACAGTTATTTCTGCTTTTAAACAATTTTTTTTTTTTTTTAGTCAAAGCTTACTCGCTTTGGTACAGGAATAATTTACATTCTAAAGCCTGATATAGTACTATTGTAAAAATAAAAGTAGTTGAAATAATATTCATAAATTGTAATACTTCAGGACATGTAAAAAGGCGAACTTCTCACTCCAGTGAGCTGAGCAGCAGCAACAGTTATTTCTGCTTTTAAACAATTTTTTTTTTTTTTTAGTCAAAGCTTACTCGCTTTGGTACAGGAATAATTTACATTCTAAAGCCTGATATAAATTGATTGATTAATACAAAAAAATCTCCAGTAGGTAACAGGAAGCAGAACTCTAAAAACAAAATGAAATCTCAAATTTTATCTTTTTTTAAATTCTCTTTTCATTGCACTATTTATCTGAGTAAATCGAAGGGGAAAAAAAAAAGTCATGGCCTAACATTTCTCCAAACCTGAAACACTTCTAAATGGATGCTGAGAAGTGATGGCAATCTGACTTCCCACTCTAAACAAATAAGTATAATACTTACCATGGATTTGGAGGGGAGAAGACATTTTTAAGTTAGAAAAGAGTTTTATTTTTAATAGCTCCACTCTCCATCATAATGAAGCAGTAAAAAATTTCAAAAGCTCAACTGAGGTCTGTCAGACTATGACAGATGAAGATATACAAACTGTTTTTCTTTCTTCTGGTGGATACAGATGAAATGAGATCCTAGTCCTGTGAAACACTATTCACATTCTAAATGGAGCATAGTACTCCCAATCCCCATTGACTTCAAGTGCTCATGTTAAGTATTATTTGTTGCACAGAAACATTTTTCAGTCTCAGGAGGTTTAAGCTCCACTCGCATGAATAATATCCATTTTTCCATGTAACTGATAGATTTAGGGAAAACTGTTCTTCATGCAAATTAGTTTATACCATGAATAGAATTAACCTAAAACAAAGGTATAAAAAAGTAATAGAAAGCTTCCCTTCCATCTCCAGTTCAAGTATGGGGGTGGGGAAATGATTCTGTTCCCTGTGTGAACTGCAGTTCGTAGTTTGGCTGCTGTAAAAAACTTAACACAAACTGTAGACGTTGATGTCACGTGCAGAAGATCCTCACAGTATTATTTCCCTAGTTATTTCAGAGCGGTGACAAAAGAAAGCAACTTAAACATATATTCAAGCCTCCCTTACTAACAGCATCAGTTCTGTCCACCTTCTCTTTTTTTTCATTTTATTGCAACTGCTGTTTGCTTGGAACCAGCAAAGTGAAAATACAGAAACAGAATCACATGGGCACTGCTGATAAATACTACAGTCCCTAAAATATCCAGTCCATTTCCATATAACCTGATGGACACTCCAGCTCCCTTTAACTACCACAGGGTTATAGTTCTAAACTACAAGTAAACACACCTGA
This sequence comes from Aptenodytes forsteri, assembly GCF_000699145.1. Classification (NCBI taxonomy): domain Eukaryota; kingdom Metazoa; phylum Chordata; class Aves; order Sphenisciformes; family Spheniscidae; genus Aptenodytes; species Aptenodytes forsteri. The sequence goes on along the minus strand of NW_008794122.1, from coordinate 774,746 downwards.
AACCACAGTCCAATGTAGCTATAATCAATACCAGACACACACACTTATCTCACCCTAGAGAGGAGAGGGGGAGAAAAACACTTTGCTCATTCTTTGGAAGGACTCACAGTATTCAGTGACAGAGGAAACCAAACTGGCCATAAGAAGGTAGAATGTTAACCTTAGCCCACCCTCCCACCACCACTCCATCAGATATAGCTCAGCCTATATAAAGTGGAGAATTAATGATAAATAGATGAATTGCAGAATATGTGTTACATACTTGCTTTGACAAAACTCCTTTTCCTACTACTTCCAGCAGTATCCAGTATAACTTTCTCCATAGCACATAAATTTTATCCAAGACTTTATGCCTACAAAGGAGAGCCTCCACTCCCTTTTCTTATGGTTTAGGAATGACTTATTCTACAAGGTGTCTCATTGTTTGTCTCATTTTACTCCTCTCATATAGCATGCCTAGATACAGAACTGTCTAATTAGGGCTAGATTCTACCTAGCAAAAGATGGTGAGGAGGGATTAAAGATGATGCTTTTCACAAAGTCTGTGAAGAAATGCAATCCAACATTACTTTCTTAATTCTTTTTATCTATTCACAGTGCAGGTGTGTCCTAATTGGCATACTAAGTTAAATTAAGAGACCAGGAAACACGCCTGCCTCCAGTTAAAACACACAAGGAAGGGCATACCTCAGATCTTCGTATCCTCTCCCCCCAGTACTGAAGAATGCAAACATTCTTTCCAAAGTGGGGGGGGGATGGAGGAGGGGGAAGCAGGAGAAGAAAAAAAAAATTTCCAAGAGAAAGTTTAAAATGGCATGTTGTATCATAAAATATCAGTTAAAAATGACACTATCTTTCACCAAAATATTTCTGCTAATGTACTGCTGATTAATTTCTCATGCAGAATATTTGTCAATGTATCTTTACACATACACTGGTATATAATGTAGTAATTGAGCTCAATAATGGAAAACTGTCATTTCATTTGACTTACTGGTCCATTAACACAGCTTGCTTCATGGTTGAAAAGTTACTTTAAAATTTGCTTGAACTGCAAATTATTTTTCAGATGTTTCCTCTCTACTCCCAAGGGTTCCTTCTTTACTTGCACATTTCCATATATGTAATATTATAGAAGTTAATACAGATAGATAAGGTTGTATTGTTTTTTCATTGCTATGACCACAACAATTTCTAAAATATTCATATATTCTTATCATCAAAGTAAAACAACACGTATTGTCCTAAACAGACTTCTACAAGTGCACACAGTATTGAAGAGAAGACATCCTTTATCCATCAGGATACAGTTTGGCAGACATGTCACCTAACAGTAATTCATGGGCACTTTTCAAATGTGTAACTACCAAATGCACATGCAGCCTGTATGTACCTGATCCTGAACTCTGTTTAAAATTTCAGGTTTAAACTCTCCCTTGGCATAAATATAGCTTAGTCATCATCACTGAAATATTCAGGAGTAGTTCTCAAGAGAGGCTTTTTTAAGTGACCTATATTAGATGTAGTTTGGAGTGAGGCTCATCATAAATGAATTATTGACTACAATACAGGTGAATGCATTTATCATGTTTTTCTCCTTCCATGTGTTATATTGTTACGCATTTGTATGCTTTAGTCTCCAGGTTGAAGATATTTTTTGAGAAATGGGTAGTATCACACAAGACAGAAGCACTACCTGTCCTATGAGAAAGGAAGTTATTTTCTGAATTGCTGCAGGTTTCATCAGTGGGTAGGAATTGTGCTAGACCAGACAGAATGTCATTTGGATTATACAATTCTTTCAGTTAATATCACAATTCAGATATTTTGGGTCTCATTTTCACAATGTGAAAGCTGAAGGTCTTCATGTATTTGCACAAACCATTAAAAAATTGTTGATGCATATTTGATACCTATGAGTGCAAAAATTTCTTCAATTAACATGTTCTTACTGCAGCAACTGTGCATACAGAAATGGTGGACTGACCTTGGGCCTCAACTTCATGAAAATCACGCTGTTATGCTGCTTTTCCAGGAATCACTTGAATAAACAGAAAGGGCCTGTCAAAACATGTTTATTATCTTAGGCACTAGAAACAACTATTATCTGTGTGCAAATCCTTTTATTGATAATATTTAATACTTTCATTATTAATTTTGCTCATTAGTTTCCTAAATGAATGCTGGGGAACTTCAAAGTATTGCACAGGCTGATGATAGGAGAATTATGTGTTAGACCAGTACATTATCTGCATGTCAGAAACATATTCCAGCAGTAGACTCTGGGGGATTCAAGAACTGAATAAAACTGAGATAGAATAGCTGAATATAATTGGGGCGGGGAAGAGAGGAAGACTTTGAAAGACTTGTGAGAAGACAGGGATTAAAAGAATTAATGCATTATTTTTTCCGGTATATATAAACAGGCACAACAGAAGGTAACCAGACAGACCAGGAGGCAAAAGCTCTGCCAGACTGTCCAGGCAAGATTAGAAACACTGAGCCAGTTTATTTGCTGAGAATTACTGCACAGTTTAAAATCCAAGCAGTGAATAAGGTCAAAGATAGTGTAGCAGTGCCAGACCATGAGGGAGGGGAAAAAAGAAATTGGAATGGAGAAAGTCAGGCAAGAAAAATCAACATTTATTTTTTTTAAACAAGATTCAACTCTTTATATTAATATTTAGAAACAGAAGCACCTCCATCAATTATATAGCAATGAACCAAGATCAGTATAAAGACATAGCATTTGGACTTTGACCCTAGGCTGATCACATGTAAGGCTCAGTTGCTGGAAAAGTTTTTTATACAAATAGCACTATGCTGTATTTTATATCTGAAATTAATCCTGATAGCAAAGCAGCATATGAAAGGTTCAGGGAACAGCAAAAAATGGCTTTTTACAAGCACACAATAAGGGAAAAAGTAGCTAACAATTTTTACAACTGATTTTTATATAGAAATTAAACTCCTTAAACTTATCTTTTTTTAGATATAATACACTCTTTTTTTCTATTAAACTGTTATGCAAAACTTTTTTTTCCTTCTCAGCTTCTCCCACCATTTTCCCAAAATTCATTGTTGACCGTTTTTATACCATATTTGCCTGCATTCCAAAACACTGTTGTGAACAAAAGGAACTGTAATAAGCAAGCCCACAGCTCTGACCATTTAGCTCATACAATAGAGTCTGCTACCAGTCTTTCTTTTTTCTTCCCAACTTACAAAATGAACCAATAATTTTCCCTGTCAGGCTGGAATCTCAAGCCAACACAAGATGAAGTTAGAAACTAAATAATAATACTGCATATGTTGCACACAGTTTACACACTGAATTTGAAAGCAGCAAAGGAAAATAAAGGACAAGGTAATAAAAGAATTATGCCCCACTGAAGATCTCGCACATTAGTATCAGGAATGCAATGGTTATACAATACACAAATAGTTTCTTTTATATTTGACTGAATCATATTTTAGTAGGCTTTGAAAAAACCCAAAACTACCAAAACAAACCAAAAACTCCCCCCAAAACACTTATCACAAACTATTTTGGATTCAACTTTTGAGGAAACTAGCTAGTTCTGCTGCGTTGGAGGGTGTGTGTGTGTGTGTGTTTGTTTGTTGGGGTTTTGTTTTGTTTTGTTTTTTTAAATGTAAGCCAGCTAAAAGTTTGGCCAATGGATATCAGCAGCTTTAAGTCAACTGAAAATAAGATCCACTTTCCATTAGCTTAGAAAAAAATTCAATGTAAATTTAAAAAACTTACAAATGGTGCTTAGACTACAGAAATGAAAACAAGGCAATAAAAAGAATAATTTCCTCACTTTGTAAGTTGGTGTAAAAGACAAATGCAATTGGCATCCATCAGTTCTCAGAAGTAAAAGGGTTGCTTTTGACTTGAGTCTCTAACACTACTAGTCAGTCAAAGGGAAAATGAAGTAGGCACAGCTGAAGCAATTACACTGTAAACACCATTGTCTATAGCTTCAAGAGGCTTCCCTGGAGAAAATAAATAACACTTGGGTGTTAAACTCAAGTTTTTGCCTGTAATATTCCTGTAACATTTCTGACCTATTCGGTATCAGAGCCAGAGATGACGCAATGCTCTTTTGCATTGCACTGATATTAAACTAGAAATGTATAAATAAATATATATCCATCTTAAGTGAAAGAAATACTCTAAAACACAAACATAAGAAAAAATGTAATGTTAACAAAGGTAAACCATAAGATAAAAAAAAAAAATGAAGTTTCTATACATCTCAGTTCAGGAGATAAAATTCTTTACTGTTCCTGGGAAAGCTTACACGGATATTAATCATAAAAAGTCTAGCTGAACCAAGTCCTTGTTTTAACTTTTCAGCTAACCTCCTTCTTTTCACTCTGCCTCCAGATAGCATGTTTGCATGTTCTTTTATCTTACACCAGGCCTACGACATAGGAATGGCCTCTGCCTTCGGGCAAGTCATCTGCCAACTTGCTAAAATATCTTGGATGATTTAGCAACTTTCTTACATTCCTCATGGGGCTATTAAGTCCTATCTCTTCTTCATAATTCAGTTCCTTGAAGCTGGCATATTTAGCCATCAGTTTAATTATTTTACTGCTAAGCTTTTAAGTTCATCTGCTACACCCTGGGAACCCCACAACATACATAGCGTTAATGGGCCTTTGCCCAGGCATGTTATGTCTTTGTAGTTGTTTACATCACTCCCCAATTACCTGTCTGCTTTAAAGATAGCATATATCAGTCTTGAAACTTCACAGACCTTAAAAGGTGTCTCATCGAAACATGATGCCTCTTGTACATTTCTTCATTCCTGCAGCGCTTTCTGAAAAGTGAGTCAGAATGATTCACATTGTATCCCAAAAGGAACACCACCTTTCCCTCTCAGTGCAATTTTGCATATCTAGTTGAACCTGTTTTTAGTAGAAACTTTTTTTTCTTTAAGGCAAATTGTGTATGGCATTATCATATCACTGTTCTGAATTGTAGCTTTATTTGTGTGAAGTAAAGCTTTTATTCTTATAAGAAAGCACCTAGGCAAAAAAATACAAACCCAATGTACCCCAAAATTCAAATCTTCTCTAATTCTATCCTGAGCCTAGGCATATCAGTTTTATGTATAAGTTTTACTCTAAAAAAAATTATTAAGCTGTAACCACCATATTAAACCTGGCATGTTCTAAGTGTACAATGAGGCTCAAACCTATTCTGGATGTACTTAGTTAAGCAAGCAAGCATTGTTCATATACACAGGAAAGAAAAGAATTCCTCCAGCTAAACAAAATATTTTTGCATTAGCACTTCATCTCTATGCAGTGTTTTGTTGTGTTAAAAAGACATGCAGGAAAAAAGAAATCACACACTCATAACTCATAAATATTTGCTGACCTCTTTCTCTATATGCCTGGTTTGTCTGTGGTATTTCTGTTGCAGAATTCCAGCTCAGTTCACTCTGAGTAAACACGACAATTCATATGATACCTATCCAGTAACAGTCATTTTTGACTGGGCAAAAGGTATAATTGCTGCACTGGAGAAACCAAGTTAGAATATAACACAATGAAAGCAAAAATATTACAACAGGTTAGAGGACACAATTACAGAGGGGGAACTACAAAAATTAATATTTGTGAATATTTGTTGACTCCCTTTCCACTTCTCAGTGGACTTCCACTTTGCATTTAATATAAAACTACTGTTTGCTAGTAGCAAGTTTTGATTTAGGTTCAGATAAATTTCATAAGTTTCACAAAAATTGAGTATACTCATAACAACTTGTGCTTATCTAACAAGCTACTATAAAAAAAATTCTAATAGCTTGTAGCTACTTTTATTTAAAACTGATACATTATAATGATAACACTACACAGACATATCATTTACATAGCCCTTTTGGGGCTACAACTATTATATGAAGAAGGTATTATATTAAAAATCCAATCTGGGGGAAAAAATATGAATCATAAAGAAGTTCTTTGGTCTATGATTTACCATGTAAAAAGGCATCTCAAATTTTACAGTTGCCTACTATGGCACAGAATGTGAAAGCTGTGCAATCAACATCAATTAACTCCCAGTGACAAAATTCTTGCCATGTATTTAATAAATCTGTATCATTGAGAGACAAGGAGTAATACCTATTCTTTTGATCGTTCCATATTAAAATTTGTAGGAATTCGTTAAGCATGAAACTTATTACTAAGCCATTTATGTCTTTAATGATGGTATAGGGTTGTCTAGCATTCTGCTCATGATTCTTTTCCAAAAGAAACTTTTGCTGCATCTCAGTCACTATTATCAGAGTTGTTTTTACAATTAGAATTTAAATTGCATGGTTCAGAATGCATCAATATATCATTAGCACCTTACCTGACAATGTAATATACTTAAAAGAGCCTATTCTTCCAAACAATGTTGAGAAAGTATAATCACTGCCTAAACTTACTATCAATTACCATTGTCTAATTATCATTAGGAGTAAAATATTTATTCAGTATGTTATTACATATTAAGATGTGAAATCCATCTCAAGCTCTGCCTTAAGTGTTTTACATAAAAGCAGCTTCCATAGAGGAAACCATTGTTTAAGAAGAAAATAAAAAAACAAAGAACCCTTCTATAAACAACTAAACAAACAAAATCCCAAAACACTCTGTATCATGCAAAACATGATGTCATTTGTGAAACAAATATTGTTTTTTTTTTTCCCCCAGCAAGGTACTTATCACTAATATTCATTTATACAGGAAAAGTTCTGCCCTGCAGTCTATGTACTGTATGATAGCTGACTGTCCTTGTAGATTATTTCTGTTTGTGATAAAAAGTAGTTGGTGGAAGTAATTTTACTTATTTGTGGATATAGTATGTTCCAGTTAAAACACAGATCACATTTTGTCTATTCATCCTGCTGAACACCTAATTTAGCAAAGTGTTCAGTCTACATTTACCTAATACCTACACTCAGAACTTCAATGGGTATCTATGGAAGTGCAGTGTGCCGCATATAAGTATCTTAAAAGATAGATCCTACTTGAGACACCTTACTGTATCTAACTGTGCAAGGACAAAAAGATGCCTGCAGTGTTAATTCTACAAGACTAGGAACTAGCCTTTTTTTTCCACATTTGCACCTTCTGTTTTTCTTCAAAAACACTGTACTGTCTCCTTATGTCTTTTGCACTGTGGGATAAATAAAAGCATCATTTATTTTGGTTCAGCTAGTATGCTCTTAAATTTTGAATAGTGACAATTATCTGGGCAGCTGACCGTTATTCGGTATAAACACATTTCCAAACCTAATGTTGAATTAAGACTTCATCAGTGGAATTCCCGAGCTGTGTTTCCCTAACCTTAAAATAAATTATAACACTTCAAGCCCCTTGGCCTAAACCTCAGTGTTTCAACAGAGAATTGTTTCAATGTTAAAAAAAAAAAAAAAAGTTTTAGCTAAAATCAGATAGTTTAGGTTGTATTCTGAAAATACAATATTTTCTAGACCTCATATTTACAGATATATTTTACTTAAGCAAATGTAACTCTAAACTCTACAGCACTCCTTTGAAATATTAACTGAACAGCAAGAAAATTATAAAGAATGCTTTGAAAAAAATGAAACAGCTTTTAATTGAATAAGTGTTCATTTTGAAACAAATAAATACTGTGCCAGTATTTATAGCAGTGTATTTAGGGATCACTAATTTTATTACTTTAGTTCTCTTTGGCAATTAACAACCCAGTTAGTTATGGCCAGAGTACAAAATAATTGAACTGTTTTCCCAGCTCTGGTTTAAATCATTTTCATAGCAAGAAGAAAGAAAATAGTTCAAACAATGCTGAATTGCACATAAATACATTATGAAGTTGTCTCCAATTTATTTAGATAAATATTTGTATTATAAAATCATCTTAAGAAAATGAGAAGAAACTACAATTGCACCACATGTAGAGAACTGAGAAACTCCAAAGCTTACATTATTTCCCTAGTCAGAGGAATCTTCAGAGTTTTCAAACATAAATGTACCCCCAGCACCCCCCTCACCCTTATGTCCATGAATAAGAGTCCTACAAAAGAGAAAGAACAATAGAAGAAATCAACCTACAACATTAATAAAGACAGGGACTAGAAAAAAGACCAAGAAGAGATAAACGAATAATGTTCTAGACATGGTTTAGAAATTCCCCCTGCCTGACATTATCTTATTTGCTTCATGTCTTTAACATTTAAGGAACTACAGACACAAAATATCTGCCTTGTCTGATAACAAAAACATCTCTTTTATACATAAAGAGTTGACACGAAGTCTGAAAAATACAGATCAAAGAAGCCAGTTTCATTAAAAGTCAAGATTCAAGAAAGATTTATTAAGTTACTGGGGTGGGGGTGGGGGGAACCACTATATAAGCATAGTTTAAAATTGTTTACTTAAGCAGAAAGAAGCAAACCTGTTACGCACATCCATGTATTAGGAAGTAATTATTTTGTGGCTTCATGGTGTGGATTACTTTACATCATTATGTGGAAAATGGAAAAGTTAAAGATTATAATTAATTAACACTTCATCCTCTAAGAAAAATAAACCAATGTCAAAGAATTAACTTTACTTTTGAGAGGGAAATTGGAAGTATCTTATTGAATAATTGAGAGCTCGAGATAAATTTGGTTTTGTAATACCTGACATCCAGTTTGCTAAAATCAAATACCACCTGATTGAAAACAAAATTCCTATCCATCATCCCTGATTTTAATTTTCTGATTACAGGGAGGAACAATAACACTGGTGGTTTCAGATCCATTGAGAGAGGGCATCAAGACCTGCATTTAGTCCTAGAATTATTTCAGCTTTCACAGAGCAAGTGAAGCTGTTCCAATGAACACATAATGCATTTACCTCTATGAAAGCACTCTGGGTTCTCTCCTATATGCTGTATGAAGCAAGATCTTACTTGGATTAGTGAGAACACTTAGATGACATCACTCTTAAATGTATCCATAAAAGAAATAATTCAGTTAGTTAATGTCCCCTTGACATTTATTTTTCTTTAATTGATTGCATGCCTGAAATCTTACACAAGTCCTAAACAGCAAAAAGCATCCTTCTCTTGTTTTGGTTTTGGTTTGGTTTGGTTTTAACACCTTTCCTTTTCTATCTTTTAACTTAGTCTATATTTATTAAATACCTTGATGTTAACTTTTCCAAGATAAAGAGCACAGCATTTTCATTAAGTGTATGGATACCTAACTGTCTTCTACACAATTAACTTTTCTAGGATAGATATTTATGCACAAATGTCAAAAAGGGCATGCATTAGTCTTCTACTAACAGATCACTGCATCTTTTGTATAGTCATATAGTTATTTCATATCCATTTTCAAGGGCCTAAAGTCTTAAACTATACTATATTTAAGCTTTGGTACGTGTCATCACTCTTTATCATCTGTATAATAATGTCCTTAGTAATACTGGCACATGGAATACCTGGCAACTGCAAAAGTCCTATGGGTTAGAATTTATAATTTATGAACAGGAGGGAAACTGTACTTTTAACATCCTTCATTTCATTTTCAATTCTCTTTTTCCCCTGTTATTTTTTAAACATGAAATCGTTTATGGTCTCAAACTATCAAAAATGTTCTCTTCTACTGTATCAACTTCTTTGCCAATACAGAATCCACATTTCCAAAAATCCTCTCTTGTACATTTTATGCCTCAAAGTCTGGAACATCTTAAAGCTGCTGGCTTTAAAAAGAATGCATATTCAGAACATTCCAAATATTTTGATTTTTTTTTTAATAATATTCCTCACAGAGAGACATTAAAAAAAAAAAAGGCTAATTACTTCAAAGAAACAAAAAGCAAATTATTCTTCTACATCAAAAGATACATACTTGCATTGAGAGAATATCCAACTGGAATATAAATGTAACTGAACATGGATCTGAACAAAGATCTCTTATTTCTATATCCTTGAACCATTTAAATTTAATGAGAAAATTGTATCTGTAGGTCCTGGATAGAAACCTAAATATTATGCTGGCCTGTAACCTTTAGGTAGTCTTAAATTAAAGCATTGGATTTACTTAATCAATATGTGAAGTATTTGGAATCCAAATCCAAATTCTGTTTTTTAAGTTTTTATACATGCTTTAACTTATTATTATGCATTTCTTTCAACTACACACAAACATAGCAGGACTAAGTTGTTTCTGAGAGAATAAACAGGAATATGGTCCCTAATCATCACCGTCATCATCGAGCACCATTCACCCTGAACAAACTTTATTACCGGTGATAATGCATTAAAAAGAAATACAGGATGAATATATTTCCAAGACTGGCATTTAGGAAAGAAAAGGTCTCATAATTTGATCTCTTACACTTGTCAAATGCCTGAGAGGGGAGGGACTTTTTTCTTCCTTCAGACCAATCATGAGAACTGATACATTTCAAGAAGTTTTAGCTTTCAATTTATTTGAAAAGTTGAGCTAGGAATGCAGGGCCAACTCAGTTTTTCTCCTGTGCACAGGGGTTTTTTTTTTTTTTGTTTTTTGTTCATTTGTTTGTTTCTAGGAATGCAGGGCCAACGCAGTTTTTCTCCTGTTCACAGGGGTTTTTTTTTTTTGTTTTTTGTTCATTTGTTTGTTTGCTTGTTTAAATTGCATTTGTTGATGTTCCTTTTTTTTCCGTTGTATCCACAGTGACCTCGTATTTCAGTACACCCAGGGAAAAGATGCTATGTCATGAAAACTGTTTGTTGCATCAGACTATTAAAATCACAGTCTCTACAGAATAAACTTTTGTCAATATAGCCACCTTGTTCAAATAACACTTTCCACTCTTAACATGACTAATATAGCTATGCCTACAAACACCTGTTGTGACTGCACATGTAATCATAATATCAGATACATATAATGATAATACTCATTTGAGATTTCATATGTTCTTCAACAAAATCAGCAGAAAAGGCAGATGTTTCTGCAAGAAGGGGCTAGGGAGAAAATATTTCTGAGACATGCATCACTCCCTGGAGAAAAGTTTCTTCCAGATAAATTTCAGAATAATTTCTTTGATCCCTACAAATGACTGTAACAATAAAACCCAGGCACTTGCAGAAGAATTCCTCTATTGTCATGTCTCATTAGTATACCTGTGAAGTTCCGTGTCCTCTCAGAGGATCTCTTTTTTTTGTTTGTTTTCAAATGCTTTAAATTAATAGAAGACTATAAAATTTGGTGGAGGGATCAGAAAATTTTGTTTTTTACTTTTATCTAGAAATACAAAATACATTTGATTTATCATTAAGACAGTGATAAAAAAGTTCAAAACCCAACATTTTAACATATTTAACTGATTCACATAAAATTTTTACAGATATAAACCAGTTTTTGTACTCATATGTCATTTCTCTTCATCTATGTTTTTAAAATTTCTAAAATACATTTCAGTGTATTATTAACATTCTCTGTAACTTAAAAATTCTATTTTATTGCTCTTGTCTCGCTAGTTTGGGGAAAAAAAAAAATCACTTAAATGTCTAAATAAAGTCTATTTTGTGTTACTCACTGATGATGTTTTGTTCCTGGCTAAAAATGTACATATCAAAACATTAAAATTAATTAAAGAATATGCTGACGGTGATACACGCAAAATAGAAACATTTCCTGAAGAGCTTGATTTTATGTGCCCACTCTGTAAGCTCTAATGTTTTATGAATCTGGGGTCAATCTACACCTAATCTGACAACATGGTAGTTATCTCACAGATTACGTGTTCCCACCATTTACATGCAAACAGGACGAGAAAGACCAAAGAATTCCTCATATTAAACAAGGCTGCAGCCTGAATTAGTTATATTTGACACTAAAGAAGCTGTATCAACCTACAAGTCATCTTCATAAGCTCAATCAGTCATAGAAGAACTTTTTCTTAAGACACTTCTTCCTTTGAAAGGCCATTGAAGACTTGCAGAACATGAGTTAACTTAATCAGCCTCTGTAATGAGAGTGGTACTATGTTACCCTGTACAGTATGTGTAAAGAGTTAGGTAACTATGAACACTATTTAAAGAGGACACAAATTTGAGAAGGAACTTGCCAAAGCAAGCCGGAAGCAAATGCCAGTAAAACAGGTTGGGATTTAACACCAAATTCAAACTGGATGCAGGGTGTTCACATACAAATGTGAACAATGTGTTCTCATTCGAGCTGTTCTTGCTTGACCACCTTAGGTGCTCAGTGAGGTAAGCCCTTTTTGAAGGGAAGGCCAGAGAAGGAGAATCTCTCTTAGCAGCCCAGCAGTCACAGGAATAAGAGAGAGCTTTACTTTAATGTCTCTGCCCTTCCATTTTTATAATGACAAACTATTTACTAGGTTTGTAGAGCAGAAGGGTGTTAACTTTTTTACTCAAATGTCTAGGGCACTCACCTTCATTGTGGAAGATTCAGTTTCCAGTCCCTGTTTCTCTGAATATTTAACAATCTATATAAAGGTAGGCCTGAGAAGAGCGGAATATGGTAAGCATGTTGGGTCAGGGCAACCTCATTTCTAGTGCAGAAATCACAGTGAAATAGCAGTTATCTTGATGACTTTAGCCCAAATGAAATTGATGGAAGACATATTCACAAGGAGTTAGAACAAGTATATATGTTCTCTACCAATAATCATGAGACTGGACTGAAAATCCAACTTAAATCAAATAAACAAAGCACGCACACACCAAATATTGTGAGAATCATAATAAAATCTGGAGAGTTGGTAAACCTGGTTTCAGCACCTGTGAAAGGTTAGTTAGCACATATACTTACAGGTGTATTACAGAAAGTTGTAGACATACTACAGACATAAAATATTTGCATATAAAACAGACAGAACATGCACTGCTGCAGGCACACTACAGGTGGTAGGTATTGCAGCTATGATTAATGCTTATCATGTAAATAATAAATTGATCCATTGCTAATTAAACATTCTTATAAATCAAAATTCCTAACCATAAAGAAAAATAAGCTACCCCTTTAGATGGCTACTAAATCCTCTGCCAAATATCTGTGGCTTTCTGCAGTTGAGAGATATGAAGAATTTATAGTTCAGTACTTCTAATGTACCAAAATGTTAGCCATGTTTTGTTTTAACTGCAATTGCTTGATTTTCATGTGAGTTATCTTTGTACAATTAATGCAAGATTTTATGAAATATATGTATATATAGCCATTTGCAAAAATTCTATCAGATATTACAAAATATGTTTCAGATTAATGAACTTATCACTTGACTCAAAGCGTTATAGGTTCAGTTAAAAATAGAAAAATAATAAGAATTGTCTAGCATAACTTCCTTTTGTGGACAAAGACATATAAAGAACAATAGTTGATTTCTCAAGACACCTTACACATTTACTTTTCTGCAAAACTTTTTCTGGGAAAGTGATTTGACTGAACTAGTCTATAGATAGCACAGAAAAACATGCATTAACACTACCATTGCTGTAGATAGCCTGCAGGTAAACTGAGGTCTTCCATTCCCAGTCTCATTTGATATCTTTAACTCTCAACGCCGAGGGTAAGATTTTCCAACACTAAGTTCTAGCATTGAAATGATCAAAGCTGTAGTAGTGTTTAGTGTTGCAAATCTCAGTCTTGCCAACGTAGTATGCTTCTGTGGCAGTTCTATATCCAATAGTATAATAAATCAAGATTTTGATTATTTGCCTCAGAATTTGTACTTTTTTTTCATAAAACAAGATGGCTTAGGCTGAGCAAATACTGTATCGATAGCAAATATCAAAACAAGTGAGAAATACTTTAGTTTGTTTTTATCTTTTGTATCCTGAAGCCTAGATTCATCCAATACTGAATGTTAATGGAACATGAATATTAGAAAAGGGATGGAATGTGACAGTGCATATGGAAAATGTTAGGTTTCCTTTTCTATCATAACTTTGTTTCAACTTAATTCTGACTAGAGTGTTTTAAAAAGTTAGAGCTGAACAGTTAGAAAAGTGGCAGTCTTTATATATTGAGTGTCAGAAGTAATTGTTATATAGTTCAAACAATTTCATTGCTGTTTATGCTTTTATTTTAATTGTTCAGTAGTGTGCACATAATTTGATTTATGTCAGGGTTTTTTTTATTAAATGCTTCTATTAGCATTCTCAATTTCATCTATAGGAAACTCTTTTAAAATGTCTAACACCTTTAAAGTGATTTGGTATTACTTAAAATATTTTGGGAATGCAACTTTATGGTATTATTCATATAAAAGAAAATTTTATTAAACAGTTTCTGATTTTAAGGCCTTTTAATTTTGAGGCAGCCCATTCTTCCTAATTTGGGAGCTCAGCTTGATTTCACATATTTTCTTAATTCTCAGAACCCCCACTAACTCAGTGAGTATTTGGGAATGCCTAGGACTTGAAAAAACCAAACCAAAACAAAACAAGAAAACCCCAAAACTTATCAGTAATTGAAGAAATAAAAATTAGAGGCTACTCTTAAATCTCTGTGCTGCAATATACTACATTTATATGCTAAGTGGTAAATGATGAAAATGAACTATTTAAGTCCTATATTCTACCCTGTTCTTTGAGGAATAACATACAATATTCTTTTGAAATCAACAGGTCTTCTTCAATGCAAAAAACCACTCAGCAGGGAGGTCTGTGGGCTCTGAGTGACACACAAGTCTCTGCCCTTCACATTTCTGAATACCAAAATAGAAAGGATGCATCAAACAGTTTACAGAATTTTTAAAACATACTATACTTTGGGGCAATATCTGTATGTCAAAGAAGCGATAATTAAACTGCAGGATCTTTGCAGACAATTAAAACACTATTTGGCAAACTCTGTTTAGCATTTTCTGATCAAGTTCATCTAAGAGAAGGCTGAAGGGCAACCTCATTGCAGCCTACAACTTCCTCAAGGGGGGCAGCAGAGGCGGAGGTGCTGATCTCCTCTCTCTGGTGACCAGCGACAGGACACGAGGAAATGGAATGAAGCTGCATCAGGGGAAGTTCAAATTGGACATTAGGAAAAGATTCTTCACTGAGAGAGTGGTCGGTCACTGGAACAGGCTCCCCAGGGAAGTGGTCACAGCACCAAGCCTGTCAGAGTTCAAGGAGCATCTGGACGACGCTCTTAGCCGTATGGTTTAGTTTTAGGTAGTCCTGCGAGGAGCAGGGAGTTGGACTCAATGATCCTTGTGGGTCTCTTCCAACTTCAGATATTCTATGATTCTATGACCTCTTTGGCACACTTTTACATTTGTTTTTATTATATGACTCAAAGACTTCATAGAAGAGCTATCTGAAAAAAATAAAGTGATTTATTTCCCTAGGAAGTAAAAACTTTATGCATCTCTGTTATTCCTTTTCTTTTTCATGAATGATCTTTATTATTAAATGTATAAATCTTTATATATTTACAACTTTAGCATGACCACTTAAACCATATAATTTTGTTTGTAAGGGGAAAAAAATACAAATAACAGTGTGTCAGAGTAAATTTACATTACGTATTGGTTTCCTTGACTTTCATGGTCTTAACAATATTTGGAAGATATTACAGCTCTCAGAAGCTTCCTCAACATGGAAAACAGCTGTGATTATGTTCAAATCATAACAAGAAGGAACAGTTTCATTACATTAGCGGTATAGCGTAACTCTGTAATGCTGCATATCTACAGACAAATGCAAATAAACTGTTATGATTCCATTAGAAGTATTTATAACAATTCTGCTCTGTTTGATAAATGAAGTCACAGTAATTGGTTTCAGGATCTTATTCTGGCTATAGCATATCCAGTTACACATTTGAATATGAAATTACATATTTCAAATTGTCATTTTTGTTCCCGTTCCACATGGAATGCATACTGATTACAGCTACCTTACAAATATAGGTGGCCTAATAAAATCAAAAGAATCACGTTAAACTACTGTAGGTTGTGAATTTTGTCAAAATTCAATACAAATAAGTAAAAGGATAAACATATAGCATAAAAATTACTAACCTACTAGTTTTTGTGTATGAAGAATGAGAAAAACATTTTCTAAACATGTGGAAGATTTCAGTAGTTGTAAGGCTGAGATCTATTAAATCTTTTTATTCTTAAGTCTAGAAATAAAACTAGGTATATGTTTAGTGATATCTGTGGGGGTAGACTTTTCTGAAATCAGTTATTTGAGATCTCAGTCTTGCCTTCCACTGTATCTATTGCTGCATATTTTGGAAAGAAAAAAGACAAGCTATTGAGTATTACTAATTATGCAATCTAGATTTAAAATGAAACCAAAAGAACTGTAAAGGTAAAACTTCTTCAGTATTATTTTATATGAAAACTGTGTGTAAAAATAAAAGCTCTTTCTTCCCAAAAGCCTCAAGCTCTTTTTTTACATACTACCATTTGTTTCTGAAAGTAAGCCAGTCTTGTATTATTTTAAAATGCCTAGAATGTACAACTTGTTCTGATTTTTACTTAATGATTTTTATACCAATTCTATGGAAATGTTCACTGAAAAAAATAATTTAAGGGGAAAAAAAATTAACCAGCAGTATTTTGAATAGAGTTTTGACTGGTGTAACTTTTGGACTAAGATTCATTTCTTACTTTATTCTAGAAATAATATAAAACAACATTGTTAGCATTTTCCAGAAAGATTTGTAAGGAGTTATTGTGAAAGGTAATCGGTAATGCTTGGGAAAAGGGAAGAACATTGGTTTGATCAAGATAGACTATATGTTGTGAAATACTGAAATGTGTTGAGTTCTCACATACACAAACCTTTACTCATCTTTTATCATCCCTTCCCAGCAACTGCAAAGCTATGTCTGGTTCTCCAATTAGGTTATGCCCCTAAGCTTATACTCATGAATATCAGTCCAGCATTTTGAAAATGCAAAGGTTGCTAAAGTTATGCTTTTTTCCTTCTTTATCTAAAAATTATGTATTATTTGAACCCAGGTCTCCCAGATCAAAGTGCTACTTAATATAGAACTTGCACAAAGCTAATCAAAAAGCTGTTTGTTTCATTTCTGAAAAAGAATCAACCTACATTTTTACTATAAAAAGGTAATCACTCCAATATCGGTTCAGAAGATTCAGACCATTAATCATATACAAGAGGCTGAAGAAAAACAGGGCATACTGTTATGAAAAATCCACTTATAGGATTACAGTTATTTTGTCCCACCCCAATGCTATATAATGAGGACCAGCCTTTAAAAGCCCAAGAAATATGTACAATGTAAGACTATATGTATTTATTTTATTTTATTTTATTTATTTTTATATTTGAAGTTTATCCAGCAGAGAAAAGATGTTTTTCCTAGATTCCTTTGATCTGGGCACATTCTGAAATACATTAAAATTCTGGATATTTCATAGTACAGGAAAGGATCAAATACTCAGATCAGAGTAGTTTATTCATTGTCATATTATTCACTAGCAACTTATAGTGAAATGTATTACAGTACTTCCTATAAAAATGTGTCATACGATCTCTGAGCAGAATGAACTGGAACAAGATTGTTTGGATAACACTGACTGGAAAAATATTTTTGTCTTACTATATTTCCATGAGAGTTCATGACAGTTTCATTACAATCTTATGTGATGGAAATAACATACCATACACCATATCATATGTAATTCATATCAATGGACTTTACTGCAAAGGCATATGGTGCGGTCTCATCACTCAGTTGCTAAAATGCTGCATCTTTATTTACTGCTCTTCATATGCAAATTATGTAAAGGTTTCAAAGAGTGACAGAAGACTTGTGGCTTGACATATGAAAGCAAGCCTCTGCTACTATCAGATCTTTAGCCTGAATTCAGATCAGCAAAACCATAGTTTGCAATTTTATCAATATATTTTCAAGTATTGAAACCAGTAACACTGATGAGTTTAATAAAATCATCTGTGTATTTTCTCATGTGGCAGAGATTAAAAATGACCAGTTGAATATTTTATTTCCATCTGGTCTTGCTAGACTATTCACAGAATGGTAATATCCACAGTCTGCTGGTTCACAGTGACTCACAACGCTGCCTACCATTCAGTGCTCACTTTCTTACTGAAGCTAAGCTTAAACTGAAACAGGTCATCTAACACTATCTGTACTACTACAGCCAAATCATACCGACACTTGCTTGTAAAAATATCCTCATGTTTATGTGTAGTTTTATTTAAATGAATGGACCTGCTACTGTAAGTAAGGGTTTGTAACACTAAACCACCAAAACAAACAAAATGTAAAATACAGCATGCATATCTAAGTTCTAGGCCTTATTTGTTGCCTGTCTTAGTACAGCAACTAGAAGCCCAAGCCCAAGACCCTGTTTTACCATATATTGGCTATCCCCTTCCGAATTCACACCACTATGACTTTGTTGCTGTTATGATCTGGTCAGAAGTGGGCATATCATATCCTATAGTTAAATAAAATGGTGACACACTCCTCTTTTAATCTTGCCATAACGTCTCATAGTTTATCCTTTCTTCCTTTATTATTCCACTCATATTTCTTTAGTAAATTTGTTTAAAAAGAAAAAAAAACAAATGGTCTCATCATTTAAATTACCGCTGCTAATTCATTAAGCCAGCATCTGTTACTAGCTCATTGTACAACATATTCATGTCTATGTATAGCCAAGTGAAATTTGTTGCATAGATGGATTTTAAACACACTTATTGTTCATAAATAAATTTTTACTTCTTTTACCCACTGCCACAGTGTACTTGAAGAGTGGGCAGATGCAGAGTCAACTTCTGGTATGTGACTGGCAGTTGTTCTCTTTTCTAATGAGGAACTACAGATCACAGATAACAGAATATACAAAATATCTTGATCTAAATGAAAAGCAAACAGGTCAAGGAAGACTAAATGAGAAGTTAGTATGCAATACTCCATTATTGCCTGACTCTTCCCTTTCAGGAAGGAGAGTGACTAAGCTCCTAGTCACTTTTTAATTCAAATTAAGTATACACATTGAGTTACGATGTGCTGTACAAAAGCAAAATATGTGTTTTGTAACATTTCAATATGCTCTGGTTTAACATGTTAAACTGTGATTAGTCCTACTGTCAAATACATACAGTATTAAAAACTAAAAAAGTAAAGTAAATTGGACACCTCTCGTGTTCACCTCAAGTAATCCATTGCTGGACAAGAAATGAGTTGATGAGGTTAATCTAATCTACTGATACTCAGGTGTTTGTTGTTTGTCACAGTTGTAGGGAGTTATCTACTAATTGTCAAAATTTACAATAAGTTGTCAGCTCTAAATAAGGAACAAGCACTATCACATAAAATGGGTTTTGGTTAAATTTTGCTTGTGGTTTAGCTACACTTTTAATTAATATTTTTATTGTCAAAATAAAAACAAGAATAGGCAGCAGACACGCACACAATACACTTGACAATGCATTCAAAATATAAATTCTAAATGTTTTTGATTCAATGCACTAATTTGTGTTCAAGAATCTATCTTTACCTAAACAAGTGGATGCAGTTCTTAACATTTGAAAAAAAAATCTCAAAAAGTCTTTCCATCCATGTTCCATTTTCTTACTGAGATACAGTGATTATAATTTTTCATTGTACAAACTATTCTTAGTTAAAATATTTTAAGTGAAATGCCAGTTGATGGGATTAGATCTATTTATTTATTTATTTTAAATCAGCTAGATGATAGTAATAATCCCTTGCCTGCCTTATAGGGAAATTGGGAAAAAATCAGGGATTAGGAAACAATTAGTCACATGAACAGAAAATTGAAAAATAAGATTCAGCATAAAAATGTAAAAGAAAGAAAATAACTCAGAAAAGAAAATTACATAAGAAAAAAAAAATGGAAAATACATAATACCAGAAGAAATTTGGTAACAAGTGCACAGTACATAAGTGTGGATTTGCAATAATTTATGCCATGAAACAAAAGACCAGTGTGATTTGCAACTGAATATATAAAGTCATCACATTATAAAAGAACCAGGACCACTTAATTCGATATAAGACTGACACACAAAACCTACATTTATTTATGTGCACTGAAATTACTGGAACAAGAACAGCAAAATGTCACTTCATATATTGCTGTATGTTTTGTAGACATGGCTTAGAAATACTGAATTTGTATAAGTAAATTAGCCAGTCAACAGGATCACCTGATATTCATATGACACTAACATCATGGAGACTTTTATTGATTAAATATTTAATCAAAATACAGGGGAAAAAAATTCCAGAAAAAAAGGTCATCAAATTGTGGGCCAGACCAGAATCAAAATAAGTACAGTCAACATTTGTAAGTGCTGTCATGTAAAAGAATAAATCATAACTGATGAGGATTCCACAATGACCCAATACATATTTGGGGAATTTTACTTCCAGGTATGCTGCTCCTATGAACTAAATACCTACTAGCAGCTGGGGCATGTTATGTTTTTTCCTGGAATGTATCTTTTTGCCTAGCTTCACTCAAAAGGAATCCAATCCTCACACTGCAACACTGCCCTGCAATAAGAAGCAAAGCTTTTTAAGTCATGGCAGTCAGTGGTTTAAAACCATGCTCCTGCACAAAGTAACATTCTTACATAGATATACCCAAAGTCCAGAATTGTGAGAGTAAAAACCTAAACTGATTTGGCCTTTTGAGGAACTTTGCTTTTTAGCCTGAAAGTTTTAAGACACACCTCCAGGCATGCTAAGAACTACATTGGTTTTGGCAGGGCTAGGTATGTAGACCTAGGTGTCAAGCTGTGTCTAATCAGTTTCTGGAAATTAGATGTTCTACCTACAAGGAGAAGGGAGGCCTTCTCAAAGCATTCACTCCAATATGGGTGAGAAAGATTCAGTTCTTAGTCAGAGGGTGTTAAATACCATATGTCCTCATTCCCTGATGATGACGACACTATGTAGAGTCTACATCTAGGACCTTTGCCTCTTGCTGAAGTTTGGACATTGTTTGTAGGAGGTCAAGCCTCACAGGCAAGAGAAATAGCAAACAAGAAAACATCGTTCCATGGAAATGTTTAGAACATCTGACTATACCATAGAGGCAGAAATGGAAGTGAAAGAGGATCTTGTTCCACGTTATCTCAGTATTTTATCCAACAACTGTACGATACACAAACAAAAATAGCCATGGGAACAGGGATCATAATCTGAGATGTTCCCCTCCCACATGCGAGTACAGAGCTGCTCATAAATATTATTACTTTTTTGTTTCATAATAACTTTAGCATGAAGCAAGAACTTGGCAAACTTAGTGAGCTGGATTTGGATGTCATTTATCTGAAGGCTAATGCAAGCCCATCCTCCACTCCAAAACAATTTATGGTTGTCAATGAAATCAGTTTAATAACTAACATAATCAGATCAAATTCAATGACCTAGTTTTTTCTTTATACCAGTAATATCTTGAGGACTAGCACTTTCAATGCATTTTATCAGGGAAGAGTCTTTTAATATAATAATGAATCAGAGGAGAAATGATGTCACCAACTCACATAAAGACCAAACAGATTTTTCATCTGTGTTTGTCATGCACAGCATAAAATTTGAATGTACATCTCAAGGTGCTGCAGAGACATTAGAAGGTGCTGAGGGATCTTGGCTAGTTTATCCAACCTTAAGTACACAGTTTAAAAGTAATTCATCTGTAAAACATTCCAGATTTTTTTAATCCACCTTACACCCGCAAAGGATGATAACAAAACAGCTGAACTGTAAAAGAGGATTAGTAAATTACTCTGTTTTCTCTATCTACTTAACCACACTGGGTGGTCTGCCCCCAAAATCTGTCTGCTAGCTATCCAGCTGGCAAGTACAAACTACTGTCCATTGAAACTACAGCACAGCTGTATGAATGCCATGAAGGATTCTTTTCCTGCACATATCACATCCCAGTTGTTTAACCTACACTGAGCTAGGAAGGAAGCTGCATTAGACAAATGAAATACATAACATGAGTTAATGTTTCACATACACATGTCCATTTTCTAACAGCATATTTTTTTTTTCTGAAATAAAGAAAATGGCATTGAAATAACACAACAAATACAACAGCCAGAAAGCTATTTTGATGATTATGCCTGTACTTTAGCTGTGGTTTAGAAGAACTTGTAATAGTGCCTGCAAGTAAAAAGCCAAATTCCTTCATACTTTGCTTTCACAGAAGTCTAAGGGATTGCACTGAAGTTTAACATGGACTATTGCTTGTATACTCAGCTAGTTTCATCCTGTGGGTATTCCAGTGCGCTGAGCTCCCCGTGAGAGAAAAGAATTGTCAAAGAGAAATTGCAAGTCATGTACACCTACCACTTTATTGGTGTCCAGAAAACACCCAGCCGAGCTAAAAAAGTAAGTGATGCCCATCTAGAAATGCCAAGGCACATGGGGAATTTACTTACTATGTAGAGTCCTTGGTAACAGGTGCATAAGAAAGAACAAGTAAACAAGATACATAATTTTCTTTAAACTTCTTCATTTTTTCTGTCACTGGGCATGAACTGAAAGCAGTCTTTCTGCTAAGATAAATACTTTGAAAACATTGATCATAAAGCTACAGGAAAAAAATTTGTTAGATAACTCACATGGCATCTTTTAGTCATATGGGCTAATCTTCCTTGAGTAACCGATTGCTGGGATTTCCACCCATTTTTCTTTCCTCTACTTTTCTTTTGAGGATGAAAGATCGGTAGACAACAGCAGGCAGCACAAGTAAAATATGAAGCATGAAATCTGTTAATAATGACCACCAAAGGAATGCTGCTCTTCTGGCAGATACAGCAGATGGCCAGATAATGCAGTATGATTAATAAAGAGAAGCTCATAGGGACCAAGGTTTTGCTGGGTGCTAGAACGATAATGGTTAGCAGGTGAATACTAGCTTGAGGGGTTTTGGTGGTTTTTTTTTTTTTTATGTTGGCCTTTCTGATTGGCAGATTTATTTAATACCAAGGGTAAAATTATAGATTTCTGTCTTCTCTCCCCCACCCCAAAATTAGGCACCTAACTCAATGCTCAACCATTTAAAGTGGTAGTCTATTATCTCCAGGTGCTTACTCTCTGCTTTGTTTGAAGTCAGCAAGTTATACTTCAGAGTTTAGCATTATGTTAATTGTTAAGCATTTTAGACCTTTATTTTTCATTTTAAAGTGTATGCAACTTAAATAATTTCAGAGTGTATGCTGATTATTTGTTTAGCCAATTTCTACTACTTAAAAGGTTAAGGTCAGTAGCAATTCCATAACTGTCTTATTTAGAAAATAATTTGGAAGTGTAATCTTCAGACAGTCCTTTCATTTAATGCAGAACTATACCCATTAAGAGCAAACACGTAAGTGTTCTCTTTATATTAGGCACACTTCAGTTATCAAAAATCTACTCAGGTCAGCTGGTACTTTCATTAACAACATGTTCTAAAAAAAAAAAAAAGTAAAAGTGATTCATTTAGCTGAAAAAAAAAGACATATTGCTAAGCCTGATGGGAAGCTGAACATCTGTCATGTCCATAAGATAAGAAATCCAAAGTTGAATTTGGAAATTACTTTTTATATGTTAGTAATAGAAAAAATAATATAATGATTTAACACATTACAATTTATTTTTATATAAAAACCATAAATTGTTGTAGGAAATTAAAATGAAAAGGACAGTTACAAAATAAAAACTAAAGAAGAATGGCACAAGAAGTATTATGATCTATTCAGGTTTATGCCACATGTGGAACGATGTCAACCAAAGATGGCTGCTTTCCTTATCCCTTTCATTTTTTCGCTTCTCACATGCAACTTTTATTTTTTCATTCCTATCCCAAATATGACATTTTTTGTTTTGGAGAAAAATCTGTATACAAGATGTTTCCTTCGCACCTGAGGATATCAGCACATCCAAACATGGCTTATTCTGTAGACCGTAAGAAGTTCACATAAGAAAATTAGACATCTATTTCACAGCCAAACCGTGGTGTAGGGCAGAATTTCCAGCTGTTTATGATGCAAAGCTGGAAATACTTTCATAAGTTGTGTAAAGGAAATACGTATTTTTTTCTATGTACAGGAATTATAATATTAACAGATTAAAGGAAATATATTAAAGGGAAAACTTCCATTGACCCTCTGTATGAAGGCAAAAGCTGATCTAAAAACATTTAACACTTCACTTCTTTCAGAGAAGTGTAACGTCGTTAAGAGTTTCATCCCAGCCACAGAAACTTGTGCTAACCACGAAGTTACAAGCTAAGATGAAGAAACCGTAAAGGATTGCACACTGGGTGCTTTTGTTTTGCAGTAAGAATACAAACTCACAGGGTTAAAGATAAAACACAAGTCTGAGAAAGCAGAAATCTGTGTCCTAGTGCTAGACTCTCAGCTGGGTGGGAAGAACCCTTGTTCTCTGGAAATTCTGTATACTTCATCTAACTATTATTGAGCACATATTACTGATCCAGTCCTGGAAACTGAAACTACAATTCAGGACTCCTGACTGTGATTACAGCAGTCAAAGATGGATAATCTTGTATCCCAGCCCAGCAGTTCTTTATTCATTTTACACAAGACAGTCACTGGATAATGCTTGGCAGTTAACACACTCCCAGGGGTTGTGGGAGTATGAATTTCAAGGCTCTGCTAAAACTAAAAAGACTTGAATCCCAGTTTGCCTGTACAGCTAAATTCTTTCATCACTGATCTATACTGGCATAAGAGAAACCCATACAGATGGCTTAAAAGATCTTAGAGCAAGCTAAAGGAATCAGGGAAAATAAAAGAAGGAAAATACCTATTCTAAGAATCCTTGTTCACAGTTTGGGGATTTTGTCCAACACCAGAGCTTAAGGGTGTAGGAAGGTAGCAGCAATTTAATGCCTTTGTATATATCCACCAATAAGAGTGTAAATGCTCGAAAGATTAGATTCAGATGAGTTGTTTTCAGGCTATCAGTGACAAATGATAGATGAGTACTTAAAGAAAGGAGATAAACAACTACATATCTTTGAAAAATCTTAGCAGTAGTTGGTAGATATAACTATTTATCATAAAATAATTCTAGAAATGCCTACTGGGTTAACAGAGTAGCCTTCAAGCAAAAGATGTTCCTTGCTCTACAATTACAAATGTTCATATGAGGCCTCTACCTCTTCTTCTTTGGAAAGAATATTCTACTTCTTTTTATCTGTAAGAAAAAAATCTGGCAGTTAATTTTCTTTTTCAAATTTAATTATAAGAACTTACATGGCATCTGCCACACCTAATTTCAAGCCTCTTAACAGTCAACTCATCAAAAAGATGAAACAGGAAGTGGCTGAATTTTTATGATCATGCTAACTTATATTACACAAAAAGTGAAACACAGTGACTTTAACAGGATCAGGCTTGGGTCAACATTGTATGGTCTTGAAATGCCTATCTTCTGATGCATGTGAGCTGAAAACATTCATCCAGAAAACATTTCAAAGTGACTTCTGATATCTCTTTTGTTTGGAAACAATTTAACTAAAAGAGAAGTTGTCTTCCCTTTTTTTTTTTTCTGTAAAGAGGAAATGTTAGACCAAAGGCTGCCTATCTCATGGTAGCTAGTTATCAATCTGTAGAAACTATCATAAAATGTTTTTTCTAGAACTATTTAATAGTAAAATTTAATTTAATAGCCTCAATAGGAAAACTAGAATAACACACAAATGTCCTTCCGGCCTTACTGGTAAAACAAGATGAACTATATTGAAAGAGGATCAGGACTGACTAAACAAATAACCTGACTGCAATTTGCTGCAACCCGTTAGCTGGTATCAATGCAGAGAAGGTCATGAAAATTAAAACATGGTTCATTAACTGTGTGTGGGTTTTTGATAAGCAACTCTGATATCTATGTTCTTTCTGATCACCAAGAGCAATCTGTACTGCAGCAACCTGATGACGTGTTTCAGTGCATAGCCTATTGACCACCTGCTGCTTAATATGCAGAAGATGATACTTTAACAATTCACAAGAAGCTAGGAATAAACAAGAAAGAAAAGCCTCTCAACTGAGCTTCAATCTGCATTACTGAAAAATCAGCAAGTTATTTGAATGAAGTTAAGGATGCTATAGTCCATAATAAAACAGTTTTTTTCCCCTTCTGAACTTCAGAATGAAAGCTTTACTTGCAAATAATAAACTAAGTGAATTACAGTGTTTCTACTAGTTAATCTGCTGGAAGAGACCTTAAGACAAGGTTACTGAGAAGTGCGAGGCTCTTTACTGAAATGCACAGTGGAAGACCAAGACGCAATGGTTATACATTGAAACAGGGGAAGTTCTGACTGGATATAAGGGAAAAGAACATAACTGTGAAGATAAAAACATTGGAGTAAGTTGTCCAGAGATGTTCCGGAGTCTGTCCTTGGAGATTTTCAAGATCCAGCTGAACACAGCCCTGATCAGGGCTCAGTCTGAATTCGGGGTTGATCCTACTTTGAGTATGAAGCTGGATTTGACAAACTCTCTTCCAGTGCAAATTGATTCTATGGACAAGGAAATGACAACCAAAGACTTCTGAAATTTTCAAATATTGTTTGGTAGATGTGTGATCTACATGTATAGATGTATAATTTAGACTTTTAAAAGAAACAAGGAACCATAAACTCAATACGGGTTATCTAGCTCCTCTTGAAGGGATTAAATAATTTTTTGGTCCTCTGTAACCAACAGAGAGAGGCAGATTCCTCCAGAGACTAATTCAGAGATGAGAAGTTTTATACAATGATATGCCTTTAAGCAACTAAGTTCAAGCTCTGTGTTGTCATGGAATATCAAGAACCACTTATCTATACTCCAGTTTTAAACCAAGACCATTCAGATGACAAACAGTAAGTCAGAAATGGGCAAACTGATTTTTACATTGCTGATGAGCAATGATAAAGTAAGCACCCAGTTTTATATATAAAATGCTTAATAAAAAAGCAAAACTGTAACAAAGCTGTAGAAACTGAATCTTACTGGACTGAATTTGTAGCACTAGCAAGCTTTTTCACTCAGTATTTCCCTGTAGTTCTAGTCCTGGTCCCAAATTCTTGGAGTGTAGATGTCTTTTTCCATGGGCAGCAAGTTAATGTTTGCCTGCAAATAATTATTGCATTCATTCTTTTTTAGTTGTAAGAGCACTTAAAAAATAGTTGTATAATGTTTAAGGCAAACCCTGAGTTCTCAGGCGCTTCTGATTCCAGAAACATATTATATATATCACTAAAAACTTACATATTGCTAAATTTATGGAAAATGTCTAAATGCAAGATGATGATGATGGTGATGATTATAAATCAAAGCCTTACTATCATCCCTCCAACTCCTATGAGTTTCCTGGAAGATACATGGTTTTTTTCATACACCTGCCACCACTGCAAGTTTTTTTTATATATCACTTACTAGTATGTTACATTTGAAACTAAGTATTCTGTAAAATGGAAAACATTTATCAGTTTTCCAGGGGAAAAAAAAAAAAAAAAACCACACAAAAAAAATTCTTCACATGTGAATGATTATTTTCAAGACATTAAAATAAGTTACTTTTATCATATAGCCTCAAAAAATTAAAAGGGTCTCATGAATGTTCTAAACATTGTTTTGCAAACCTGGTCATTTTCATACAATCTTTTTTGTCACCATTTTTAAAACATTCACAATTCAATTCTGTGACTTATTGGATTAACAAGTGCTTTAAAACGATGCAACTCTACCTCTCCTGAATTAGAAAGCTCTTTTTTTTTGCTTCAGTTATTATTTTGAGGAATAAAACTGATGTTGTTACCTTTTTCTTTTCCTAATATAATTATTTCAAAATGGCTTCTACAGTATGATATTTGATTACCTTTTTTGGAAAGTCCTTGGTCACACATCATAATAAATGATGTTTATTATAATAATGATGTTCAAGACAGGTTTTTCATGGTGCTGCATAGTGGGAAGATGAGAAAAAAACAGATTTAAGCTGAAAGATGTTCCAAGTGAAAAACCTCCCTCATGAGGAAAGTCAGGTACTGGAACAGGCTGACCAGAGACATAGCCCGGTCTCCATCCTTGGAGGTCTCCAAGACCAGACTTGTTCAAGCCCTAAGCAAATTGTTCTGACCTCATAGCAGGAAGATGGACTAGGTGACCTACTCAGGTCCCTTCCAACCTGAATTATCCTATATTTCACATATGACTCATCATGGTGTCTAAAAAGGTTTAAGTACCACCCAAAGGTTTTTCTAGTCACTGTAAAATTTATAAGCATGACTTCCCTCACTTGTGCCCTTTGGAGATTCTCTGGTGTATATTGAAGATGGGAGCTCATTTTTCTGGTAACTGGAGACCCCATGCAATCTCTCTATTTTATAACCAGCCTATTTTCATGAAAATTACAGGTTTATTGTTCAACATGATTGGAACTTCTACCCTGCAATCAGATTTAGCTGAAATCATCAGCAGAGTCAAGTTATTACAGGAGAATCAACTGGCACATATATAAACACAAGGAGGTACAGAGCAAGAAACCATCTTTGATTTGCTTCCATAGACAATCCAACTAAGAAGTAATTGAATCTTTTTCTCCAGTTAAGATCATGTTTAATGTCAATAAACATAAAGGGAAATTCATGCTATTTTTTTGTGTTCTATGGACAAATACATAGTTAGAATTATTTATTTATTTATTTTAGCAATTTATTGATGTTTATCTTGCATTTTCCTAGCATCCATCTTAAGTAGACAGCTCTGAGATCAGTTTCACTTTTCTGGAGAATAGCACAGGTCTTCTCTGAATAATACATGCTATTCCAGTATATTACACTCATCCAATAAAGGTTAACAGAAAAGACGATCTTAAAGTTCCTTTTCCTCTTTGGGCCTCAACTAATATGTCTCTAATACTGGGTGCACAGGAAAGCATTTAAAATAGAACCTGAAAACTGCTTCAGATAAAGGCT
This sequence comes from Aptenodytes forsteri, assembly GCF_000699145.1. Lineage (NCBI taxonomy): Eukaryota > Metazoa > Chordata > Aves > Sphenisciformes > Spheniscidae > Aptenodytes > Aptenodytes forsteri. The sequence continues at coordinate 745,790 of NW_008794122.1, read as the reverse complement.
TTTCTGCCCACTTAATATTAGTTTGCTTCAAATTAAATTGAAAATCTCATTTTGAAGTTTTATGGCCACTACCAACTTAGTTTATAAATCTCATATTTTTATTTAAAGTGAGCATTAACCTTGCGCAGCAGTGCAATCATTTTCCACACTAGGACCACACGCTGCAAACCAAAAACTCTGGAAAAAATCTCAGAAAAACCCACTGGAGTTAGTTTGTTAAGTTTCAAGAGAAAATTGAATATGAGGTAACTAATTATTTTTTTAAAAAATAGTTAAACCATCATTAAAATAACTAAAAGTTTCATAAAGTGAAAGGGTAGCCTACTTCAAATTGCTAAAATAATAAAGTGCCTGAATAAAGAATTGCAAAATTTGGTGTTAATACAGAAAGGTTTCTTCCTGCCAACTTCATAATAACTTGAGGAGATAATGTATTTTACTGGCCATAACTGTAAGATAAAAATAATCTTAAAAATAAATTTTAGTGACATCTGTGGAATGGTCTAAAGGATTAGATAAAGAGTTACTGAGTTCTACACTGTAATTCCGTCTCGTTATGTTATGGAGCTTTGGTATAAAGTTTAACAAAGAGAACTTTGTGTACAACTGAAAAGTTGTTGCCTACTCTTGTTACTAACTGCATAAACTCCACAGCAGGATTGATGCTTTGATAGCATTTTGGAAAACTCTTTTCATTTTTTTAAGTAGGAAAAAAGTTTTAATCATTGCAGATAAAAAATGCCTATCTCCATCCCAAAGTATAGGGTCCTTACATTGCTACATACATCTCTGTTGAAGCAGAGAAATATTGTGACATTGTTTTACTCTTGTTACTAACTGCATAAACTCCACAGCAGGATTGATGCTTTGATAGCATTTTGGAAAACTCTTTTCATTTTTTTAAGTAGGAAAAAAGTTTTAATCATTGCAGATAAAAAATGCCTATCTCCATCCCAAAGTATAGGGTCCTTACATTGCTACATACATCTCTGTTGAAGCAGAGAATGATTGTGACATTGTTACATATCTTTTAGGAGGTGCAGTTCCTAAGGCTTCTCACTATACATTGTGCAAAGAAACGGATAGTAAAATTTTACCATGCTTTGGAGTATTAAATACAGTTCAGGAAAATAAAAGTAGAAAAAAACATTGCATCTTGCTCTGACAATCACATCAGACAAAATTATGTGAGTGGGAGAAATGAAAAGAATGTGTATTTTAAATCACTGTGTATCCATGTAGTAGAAAAATAGTCCTCTAATATACATTTGACAACTTTTCAAAATATATATATGTGTATATTCACACACATGAAATATTTCACATAAAAGTTAAGAAAGAATAAAATAGACTTGGTAGAGGAGTTTAGGAGTTTACTATAGTGATGGTCTTAATGGTGACACCTTTATGCTCCAAAAGATGTGTTTGTGGGTTGGTTGGGTTTTTTTGGGGGAGGGTGTGTGAGGGGGTTAATCTAAACCATTATTTGAAATTATCTATAGAAACATTTCTGTTTGTTTGCAGGTTGTTTCTACACTTGCAAAGTTGCAAACAATGAAACTGAGTATCCTGATATCAGCATACTCACTGAAGGAATATTGCACATCACCAGTGATCAGTTCTAAAATTTTGAATAGCAAAGTTTAAAAAGAGAGAGTTGGGAGAAAGTCAAGAGAAATGCAGTGTATGATCAGTTACTCCATCAGCAACATGAGCTAATATGCAAGCAAACTCAAGCATGCAGTGAAATACCCCATTTTCCATTCAGTAACCAAAATAAACATATTTGCTGAAGAAACAATTACATAGAAAGATAAGACATGCATGTCTCTTTCTGAAGAAAAGCATATGCTAGATACCTCATGTGCTAAATAAATTTCCCAAAAGAGTTAATCCATGTAAAAGTGATTGGTTGTTTGATGCCAAGGACAGTGAGACCTTGAACAATTTGCTGAGTAAGTGTGGGTCACATAAGTTAGAGCTGCCTGGAGCCAAACTGAAGTAATTTTTTTCTAGAACAAAAATCAGAAAAGAAAAAAAAAAAAACAAACCAAAACCCATATTTTCATCTCTGTTTTCATATCTGGCAAGTTTTGTAAAGTTGTTATAGCAGAGGATACACTGGTACAAGCATGTTTGCATGATAAGATAAATGTCTAGTTCTATTTATCAAAAACTGTAAGGAAAATGAGAAAAAAAAAAAAAAGCAGTATGCAACCTATAAACACCATGCAATCAATTAACTTGTCTATGAATCATTAGTTCAGAAAATCACATTAATAACATAGATGTTTTCAACAGTAAATAATAGGTCATTTCAGTAAATGGAGGCAGAAGCACAGAAAAAAAAGTCTATCTTTACTTCATGTTTCTCTTCAAAAGAAAATAAAACTTGGCTACGTTAACTGATGATATGAAATCTCTAATGACTTCCAGCCTCACAACATAAGCTTAGTCAACATCTGGCATGATATTCTACACTTGGAAGTCTTAGTCTTGACTGACTAGATTTAGGCATGAAGCCAGAAAAAGTGGTGAATCACTCTGCATCTCATCAATCTGATATTGTTACATCAGAAGTTGGGGGAAGAGAGAAGTTTTTGTTTTAAGCCACCTAAAAGGCACGGTTTACCACTGAACTAAATTGAAATTTCCATTGTTAGCACAGTCATATTTTGATTAACCTTTAAGTTGTTGTAACTTTATATATTAAATAGATGATTGTACATGTTAAATGCAACTGTATGTGTTAAATGAGATCATACTTCAGTGAAGAGGTCCCTCACCTGGAAACAACAGAAATAATTTCTAGTCACAGAAAATGGTGGCATAGATTATCTTCTTTCAGAAATAATTTCTAGTCACAGAAAATGGTGGCATAGATTTATCTTCTTTTTTTTTTTCCATGAAAATCCTACTACACTAACAGAACTACTGTGGAATTTATTAAAATAGTTTGAAGAAATCAACCAATAGTGAATACCTGCCACCATAAAGTAATTCAGAGAGAACAAGTACATATGGCTGGACGATCACTTGATGTAAATAAAACAGCAACTGCCTTAAAGGAGAGCTGAACATTGCTAGCAGTACAACAAAAAAACAGTCAGATTACTGGCATGAATATAAACTTTTCAAACTTACTTTAGGGCAATTTTTTTTTTAATTCATATAGCTCACCCATATTATTTCCTCCTGTAACACAACCAACAGTCAAAACTAAAGCAATTACAGAAGAGAAAGCCTTCTGCAATTGCATATCCAAATCTTTATTTCTCTTTCATAAAGATTTCAGTTTGAATCTGAGAGTATCTGTGTAAATTACAAACACATCTACACAATTAGAACCTTGTTTATGCTACGAGGAGACCTGAACAGTTCAACTTACAGGTGAAACAGAAGTAACTTAATAGTCTGACTCTCCAATATAAACAAGAACATTGTACCTGAATAAACAACATTTATGTTAGAGTCCATCAGTAGTTCTCTTGCAATTTTCAGAATTCCTGACTGTTAGACATTAAAAATCTCCAGACAGACTCATGGCATGTGCTAGATGTATCACTGACAGCAGAAATTCATCAGAGGCAAAAATCTAATGAGCATGCAAGTATAGAAACTTGCACAAAAACATATTAAATACATTTGGGCAGTTTGAGAGCACAATAAAGACAAACTCATGCTTCTGAGTAATTTCTATAAGTAGAAAACAAGCTGCTAATATGGAATTATCTTGAAACATCATACCTGTTTCATACTTGATAGCAATACCATTATTTCTTTGTAAATTATACTCCTCATAGCTGAATATAAGGAAAGACTAAAAAGGATACATATTTTACTATCCACTAAGTCTTCAAAATTGCATGTAGGTAACTAATTTGTATTCCAAGGTGAGGAGCAGCTGCCCTGTGAATGAGACTGGAAGGTCTCTGTGTATCATCTTGGTCATATAACTTACTACTGGGAGATGCTAAAAGGACCTGCAGCACCTTTTGCTGTCACCTCTCCTACTAGTCGATAGCTCCATCCCTTAAGTATTGTAATCACCAGTGTAGTTTTCCTTTCATGGGCAGTTTCATGTAAGCATTTTGTTTTATTTATATGATAAAATGAATTATTTTTTGTATCTTTTAAGTTACTTCATGAACCTTTTGCCATGGAAAGATTGTTCCACAAAATGATAAAAAATATAAAAAATGCATTTTGATTTGGGTTTTTAGCCAGGATGAATTTAAATCCTTGCTTTTCAAACTTTGATAGTTGAATCTTCAATTTAAACAACATACTGGCACATATTTTGGAGCATAACTTGCATTATATGTGTATATGTATATACATGGTAACAATTAAAAAGAAAATCAGTGTATACCAGGATTCATTCAGTGCCTTAAACTATTAGTGATACCAAAATGGGATGGCTTTTAGCAAATGTTGTCATCTGAAAGCAGACCACAACATCTGCTGTTTGATATGAATACAAAGATTTTAAACATTAAGAATGACTGGAAGTTTCTCTACAAATAAGTGGATTAAGTCTTTGCAGCCATTTTCATGTTTAAAAGCTTCATTCTCTACTCAAAGAGCATAACTGACTAAAAATGCTCAAATATGCTGTTTGAAAGGAAAAAATACTTTTAAACATATAAAAACACCTATAGTGCTCTCTTTCCCCATGAGACACATTGAAGATGAACTAAAACTGATAAAGTAAAAAAGTAGATTAAAAGTAGATTATGTAATAGAACGGTATTTCACTTGCTACATTGAAGTAAGAGGCACTCTCTGTTTTACAGAGGTATGCTCCATGAAGCAGCAAAAATGAAATTACTTTCAGTTACAGATGTAATTGAATGACAATTTAAAACAAAGATTATTCAGTACCTTTAGAAATACCTCTGTACAAAATCCACCTCATTGGAATGTAATCTCAAAAATTACTGTATCTTATGAGCAGTCTTTCTGTATACCACAGAATTAAAATATTAATCCAATTGTTTTATGTGTTTGTTTTACAAGGAAACTCCTATGCCCTTAAAAGTGTTTGTATTTTGCTTGGTCTTCCAGAACAGGATTTTAGTATGTATTTTTATGGGTTGAGAAGCACAACTGAAGTACGTGCTTAAGACAGAAAAAATTCTAAGTATTCCTGATGTTTATTTTTTATGAACAAAATATACTGAGATCTTGAACATTCTTACTTGTCGAACTATAAAAAAATAATTCCATGGTTCTCGTGTGAAATTTTTCAAATCTTTCAACATTCTTGTAACATCCTACATACTAAAATTATATGAGGTTCTGAATGTGCAGTTCAGAAATCAGGATTCCCACCACCTATGCAAGAATCCTACCTACAAGAATTACATTTCTTTTGCATATTTTTTTTCTTCTGAGTTAATGAATATTGTATTCCTTTCTGCAGTATGTCACACCTTCAGGTGCAGAAAGATGCTTCACCCAACCCTATTGCCTCCCAAAAAAGAAGAAAAGGAGCTTGAAGAAACTTCAAATAGAATTTCTCTATTTCCCATGTAAATATTCTAATAATCACTACAAAAAATATATAATTATAATTATACAAAATATAAAATTTGGTCTTGGTTACCATTCTCTTCCTATCATTTCCAAATAATTTCTTTTTATGAGGAAAAAAAAAAAAACAACAACCAAAACCACCAAAAATGTACTTACCATAAAGACAAAACTCAGTGTTCTTTATCCCACATGAAAAGAAATATCTCCCTCCACTCCAACTTATGAGAGTAAAATTAAAAAATTGAGGCACTGTAGGTGTGTCCAGAGTTTTATATTGGCTAGTTCTGGACAGCTCACTCAGCACATGTATTTGTTTTTGTTTTCCCTAGTTAGTTCATTTAATTATTTAGGGTTACCTTCACAAAACACAAAGTTCTGAGTTTGGAACTCTACTCTTTATGGTTGCCTGAGAGTATACAAGTATCTCCTTTTCTTCCTAAGTCTTCTACTAGCTCTAGCTCCCATACCACTGGCCTAGTTTGTGCTCTTTTTCTTAGATGTATGTATTTTTATTTGAGGGTTTCCCATAATGTTACTTTTAGTAAACGTGGTATTAATAATACCATGTTCAGTAAGACCTGGCTCAGTTTGATACTTGTTTCCTTACATATCTTAAATATGCCTTAAATATGACCATTATTTTGATACAAAGACTACTTGTATGACTTCTAGAGGTCATCTTACACTCTCGACTGAAATGAAAAATGCCACTATTGCTTCTTGTATTTTTCAGTAAGGGAGAAAACACAAAAGTGTAAGCCAACAAAACTATTATCCTAGTAGTAGATGTTAGAAGCCAAAGGGAGTTTCAGGTTAATTACTGATGACTCACTGGGGCAGCTGTGGCTCATTACACTCAACATTGAATATAAAGGAGTAATAGGAATAATCCTCTCCTAGAAGTTCCAGTGGTCTGGGGATAGGTACTGAGGGAATGAATTGCACAAGCTAGTACTGAAACCAAGGGAAAAGACTTGTGCTAAAAGTCTTGGCTGGCGATATTTGGCTCTACTTTGTTTTGCTGCTTGTCAGAGCCAAGAACAGTGATAATGAGTATAGTTTTTGTTCAGGTATGAGAAGGAGCCATGCTTTTCTGTAAGCAACAGCAAGGAGTATGTGAAAGTATGTCACTGTAAGCAAACAATGGAGAGGAATGCTGGCTCTACCTAGGTTGGATGGTTGAACCTGGCTTCATCATAGCATAAATTTGGGCTCAGCCCAACCCGTTATTGTTGGTTCTGTGGTCAGGTGAATGGTCTAACTGGAAAGCAACACATCTCAAACTCATTTGTTGACAGAAGCCAGCTGTGATTAGTATCTTCCAGTAACATCATGTGCTTTTCTGAGTTAATAAACCTGCTTAGCTCTGCTAATAGTCTCTGTTAAATTGCTTGATTTTAGAAACTGGCAACAAAAACACTACAGCTTACCTGAAACCATATGTAGAGCAAAGTAGGATCACTCACTTAAGCATGTAGTAGTCTCAGCTATTAGTCAGTGATTGCTGTTGTCTCACAGTTCAGATAAAACTTTTTATTTCTAATTTTTTAATCTACTTGATATAAACCTTTTTTCTAATGTGTACATGCTTTCTCTCTATATAAACATATATGTACATACACACACATATATTTGCACATTACACATGGACTCATCTGTGTTATGAACAACTCAGCTAGAAGACTGCATGTGCAAGTCTTCATCTACAACCTTCTGAACCATTTTCCAAGTCTGGATTTTAATATTAGCTGGGGGAAGAAGAAAGAAAAAAAAAGGATGAAAGCTTGGTGTCACATCTCATAGATATAGGAAAAGAAAAAGCATTGGAGCATTGGCTTGGAGATCACTGATCCAGGCTGGTCGAAGGCTTGAACAGCAAAACATTTTGTACTTAGAAGTTTGGATTATCTCATAGCCCTGAGATGGAAAAACCTAAAGGCATAAGGACAAAAAGGAATGGAGTGGCCACACAATCATTTTTCATCTTCAAACCCATAGTTCCTGTCTAGCTCACAATAGAGGTGTAGAAATTCCAATGGTAGTGGATTTAAGTTGGAGCTCAACAAATATATAACACGAAGTATACAACAAAGTTGTCTGTGAGAGAATGGGACTGCTGAGTGGGAGGCCTCTTCCAGTCCTTAAAGTCTCTATTTTATGGAAAAAACAAAAACAAAAAATAACCTCAAAGATAATAAACTTTTAAAAAAGGATATTTACATCTAAAGCATTTTTTGTTGTTGTAGTTTCTTTCACTAAACCTATGCAGCAAGAAATAAATGCTTCCTATATCTTTTTAAAAAGTTTTTATTGCAACATGATTTGACTTGTAGACTATAATGAAAACAAAAAACAGTCATGTTAGAGTAAGCTTCATTTTTTGATCAGAAATTTACAAAAATCTGAGCTTTACAAATATATTATGAACTGGACATCTTTAACAAATAGATCTGGAAAACATACTACGAAAAAAAAAAGCCTAGAAAAATAGTTTAGAATGTAGACCTGGTGTCCTTTCCTCTTCTTTTTTCCCTACGCACAACATTCCATTGTGCTACATGAAAAGAACAGGGTTTTGAAATTAGAATAGTTCCAGTAGGAAGGGACAGACCTACAATGATTATCTAGTGAAACCAAAAGTTAAAGCATGTTATTAAGGGCATTGTCTAAACGCCTCTTAAACACTGAGAGGCATGGGGCATCAACTACCTCTCTAGGAAGCCTGTTCCAGTGTTTGACTACCCGCTCAATAAAGAAATGTTTCCTAATACCAAGTCTGAACCTCCCCAGACGCAGCTTTGAACCATTCCCACATGTCCTGTCACTGGATCGCAGGGAGAAGAGATCAGCACCTCCCCCTCCACTTCCCCCCCTCAGGAAGCTGCAGAGAGCAATGAGGTCGCCCCTCAGCCTCCTTTTCTCCTAAGAATAAACATTAGGGAATGATCCAGCAAAGCAAAGAATCAGGTGATCTACTAGATCTTATGTGTAATAGTACTTTTTCATGGTAGATTTGGCTAGGGCAGTGACAAAGGAAAAGCTATTATCTGTATCTTAGTTTTTGCTCTGAAGTTTTCATTTTCAGTGCTCTAAAAAAATTGGGAAAGAAACATTAGGAACTATTTTTTACAGATGTCTCCATTTGATATTACTAGTTTGCATGGTATTTTACTATAAGCCAGGAAATCACCATGCAGTGATATAAATATTACTCCTGCAGCATGTCCTACTGTTTTATTTTTGTACCCCTGCAAGGCTAATAAGCTACATGATATATTATCATCATGAGGTGATGGTAACACTCACAAGAGACGTAAGTATTTTGCCATTTATTATACTTGAAGTCAATTAATTTCCTTTATCATTAGTATAATCAACTATTGACTACAAAATCTTTACAGAACGAGGATAAAAAAGCCCATAGGATTTCCAAACCCACACAGCTACCACCACACAGCTACCAAATGAAACTAGAAACTAAAAAAAAAAAAAAAATTAGTTTTCCAGAGAAGAAAGATATATATTAACTGGATTTCCCCTTCATTTTTTACATAATACTAAAATAAAGGAAAACAATACAAATACTTAAAACATTAACTCCAAAAATTGTCATTTGTCAAACAAATAATCCACATTAGTAGTGAAATAACATAAGGAGGAAAAAAAAGAAAGGATTGGAAAGTTAAGATCTCAACAGTAGGCATACCCAAGCAAGCTAAGATTATAAAAGAAAATACACTGTACACTATTGCCTGCAATATCAAGGAGGAATAATCTGTTTCATACATAGAATTCAGTTCTGGAGAAATGAATGATTTAAGTCAGGTTTGACTAAAAATTTCTGTAATATTCTTCAGGAAAAAAAAACCCAAACAAAACAAACAAAAGTCCCCACTTTTAGAATGCTGATATCTCCTAAAATTCAGGTTTCTTGTAAGGAAAGTATTTTCTTTTTTTTTTCTTTTTTTTAATGTATTTTATTTTCATTTTTTTTACTACCTCTACTGAAAGATTAAAAAATGCCATCTTGAGTATAGGTAGATCTTGAAAGATAGTATTTTAAAGAAATAAAAATGTGGAAGAGTAAGTGATCTTTCATCTACATGAAAACAGTTTTAATTCTTTCACCAGGCCTGTGATCCTATAAACACTTCCATAAATAACTAAATAATGATAGAGAGGTTCATGGTAAAGATGCACTAGGTAGGGAAGTGTGTATGTTCTTTTGGAATCAGAGCCCTATCTACCACTCAAGGAAAACAGACTATTCTAATTCAACAGAATAGATGGAATAGAAAAACACTGCAGTGTACACCAAAGTATCTATGTGCCTGAAATCATTAAAATCTATTTTCTTTCAAAAACTGCATAATGAAGCATTTAATGCAATTTTTTTTCCTCTTTAGATTATTATTCTTAGCTAGCTGAACTTAACCTTTAATTGAATGTAACATAAATAATTTAAAATGCTAGATTTATGACACTTTAAAATGTAGAAAAAACATTAAGTATAATCCTTATATAATCCATATAAAATGCCCTTTTCATTTTCTCCAGCTAAAGAATCTCATTTATTATAATTAATGCTAGAAAGTTACTTTTGTTGAAGTCATTTTCACATTAGTGTTTATACTGTTGTCATATAATTATCTGCTGCAAGTTTCTTTATTTCTTATGACAATTATAAAAACTAAAAAGCTACAGCTATGTTGGCTAATATGTTTCTGAAAGGTATGCAGAAGACATAGGGTCCTTAAACTTATTAAAAACCCAAACTGAAATATAAATCTGCTCTTCTGAAGCACTAAGAGGCATCTTCACTAATACACATCTTCACTAATGGCACTGCTTCTTGCTTTGAACTCCAACACTATCAGAGAATAGACTGCCACTTTTATCAGAAAGATTCAAAAAATATTTTTAAAGCACCTACAAGGATAATTTAACATTGTCTTAATTACAGTGTTAGCTATTTCTTCATGCGTAACAAAAGGCTAATTATTCCTTAAGGCTACTAAAACATTCAGCAAAATAACCTGCATTATATCACTAGCAATAGTACTCCTATATGTTACACTAAAAGTAAGTTATTGTTCAACAGATTATTTTTTCAAAGTACCTAAAATACAAACACTTCTCCAAATTCTCCTGAAAACTACTGCATTGCATGAAAATTAAACTTAGGAAAGGAAAGGCCTTTCAGGAATGCTGCTGGAGTGTTGGAAGCTTTGTAAACTTCTTCCCCCCACCCCAGATATTAGATATACTTGTTGACAATAAAGAACCTCTTGGGGAAAAAAAAAAACAGCAAGGCTTGGAAAGGGTCAGAGCAACTCCATCTGAATTAAGCATTGCCAATTCACTTCTAAAATCAATAGGACATGCATGTAGATCTTACCTTATTTAATGCATTTGTCTCATCTCTGAGGGAAAAAAATATTTAGGAAAATGAATGTATTGGGCCATATCAAACCACTATAGACTCTTTTTCTTCAATTTTTTTTTTTTTTTTTTTTCCCTTTGTTGACAATTATGTGCTTGGAAAACACCATGAATATAGAGGTTCTTTGGATGATGAGAAGGGGTAAAGGTTGAGCTTAATCAAACTACAACTTGGAAGTAACATACCTGAAAGTTGCAATTATCAGCAGCTTTCCCTTTGAGAAGCTCACTGATCTTTATGAAGAACTTCCTATTAATTTTATGAAATGGATTTTGCATCTGTTTTATAATTAACAAATTTTTTCATTGTCTCACACTGACTGTGGCAAAGCTGAAAGCAGAACCTAGACTCTCCAGCTCCCGTTATCTATTCCCATTCATGCTGTGAAATGAACTCTTAAGTCGGACTCAAAGGTGGAAACCGCTTATTTCTTGCTGACGCAGCATGATGTAACTGCATCCCCTGCAAAGATTAGTATTTGGCTACCTGAGTTGCTGATTAATCACTGATTAATGGTTTGTTTACCATTTGAACGAAGGTATCATTTTATTTACTTGTAAATAATTTTCCAACTTTTTATTTTTTAAAACCTATTATTTCAAAGAGAAGCCTTAAAAAGCATTTCTGTTTTTATTCTCTCATTTCACCAAAGGAAGGGACTTTGCAATACAGTTCTGCTAAGGTGACAAAAATAGTTCTTTCTACTTAGCTATAGTAATAACTGCAAAGATTTCAAAGGCTGTCCAAGTTCAGATTTCAAAGATTAGAAAATACACTAAAACTTTCATAAAATTCTTACCTGCTAGAAAGCTGAGGAAAACCAAAATAAATAGTTCTCTCTGTGCTTTGCTTAAAAATAATTTTAAAACTATCTTAACATTTGTCATTCTTTTCAGGTTGTATCCCAGTGATCAGAGGCTTGAAAGGCACAGACATTGCATATTTTGCCAGATTTTCCATGACACAAAGCACCACAACTGTCCCTAAGGTGAGCACCATTTTATGTAATGCTAAAAGAGAAAAAGTCACACTATTTCAGAACTAACTGTACACATAGCTAAGACTGATGGAATTAAAAAATGCAAGCGGTCTTTTGCAATAGTCACATGACATTATTTTATAGCAAGAAAATTTCTAAATATAATTATCTTTACTAATCATCTCTACAAACTACAGATTTTTCTTCTGTGCTTCCCAGAGGAGTGTCTTGTGGCACATACAGAAGTGTCAGCTTGCAGAATTTTGTTATTTTTGCTAAAGTCACATCTCTGGGAGTTATGAGAAACACACACACATACAAAATCTAGCCTTCAGGTTTTAGGAATGAAGCACAGAAATATGAAAAATAAATATGAAAATATATGAAGGTAAATAAAAACTATCACAAATTTGTATATGTCTCTATGTTGTTTTGAGGTCACTCGATTGTCTGTTTGTTTTTCTTATGGTGGCTTTCCATGACTTCTGGCATTAATATTCTATTATGTACATGAGCAGTTCAAGACTTGTAGGATTTAGGCAATGTGTTCTAGCATACAGTTAGTATTTGGTCCAAAGTGTCTGTAATCAACTAAGCATAAAATATAACAGGTTTAGATATTTCCAACAATTCTACATCCCTACTGATAGCATTAGTTACAATCTAGTCATCTGCAACTCATAAATAATGGCTTGCCTCATTGAATAGATTCTACTTGCAGTGTTTTCACTATGACTCAGTATAAAGTGTTAGTTAAGTGAAGAGCAGTTGCAAAATATAGGGCCTTAAGGATGGAACTATATTTAGCTGTTTCTAATGGTTGTAATTCCCTTCTTTACACAGTTGCTATAGTAGTGTGGATGAAGTTCTAATCTATCTCCTTATAGCTAAATCTCAGAAATACTGTATGCTTAAATACTTTATCCCTTGTGCAGACTGTAGTTCCTGTGGAAAAAGAAGTGACTATTGTAGCATTGTATTAAGGAAATTTTAGTCCTGTGTGAGATGTGGAAAGGTAAGAACAACTCAGATTTAGACTGCCTAAATGAGTTTATGGTTTAATTGTTATAAATGAATAATCCCTTTGGGATTAGTAGTGAGAGAGATGATGCAGGCAAGTCCCAGAAAGCCTTCTCAATGCTCAAGACATTGGAGATTTTGAGACCAGATTATAGAATCATAGAATCATAGAATCATTAAGGTTGGAAAAGACCTCTAAGATCATTGAGTCCAGCTGTCAACCCAACACCACCATGTCCTAAACCATGTCCCTAAGTGCCGCATCTACACGTCTTTTAAATACCTCCAGGGATGGGGACTCAACCACTTCCCTGGGCAGCCTCTTCCAATGTTTAACCACTCTTTCAGTAAAGACATTTCTCCTCACGTCCAATCTAAACCTCCCCTGGCGCAACTTGAGGCCATTTCCTCTCATCCTATCGCTAGTTACTTGGGAGAAGAGACCAACACCCACCTCGCTACAACCTCCTTTCAGGGAGTTGTAGAGAGCGATGAGGTCTCCCCTCAGCCTCCTTTTCTCCAGGCTAAACAACCCCAGTTCCCTCAGCCCCTCCTCATCAGACTTGTTCTCCAGACCCCTCACCAGCTTCGTTGCCCTTCTCTGGACACGCTCCAGCACCTCAGCGTCCTTCTTGTAGTGAGGGGCCCAAAACTGAACACAGTATTCAAGGTGTGGCCTCACCAATTGGCATCATATTATGAGGCATAACACACGGATCCTCTGCTCTCCAAAAATATGCCAGTGAACACAGTAAAAACATTTAAAAAGGCACTTTTAATGGGGTTTCTTCATGTTTGATTGTTCTCTCAGGATCTATTTGAAAACTACATTGTATACATTTATATACAGATATATGTGTATTTATATAATTGGACACGGGATTATTTATCAAAGAGGTAGTCAAGGCACTGGGAAAATCACAGCACAAGATGGTTTCAAGAGATGTTTGTGAAAGAAAATAGTGAACGAATATGGTAAAATTTAGAAAAAAAAACATTCCTTTCTGCAGGAGAGCAGAATTGGTTGAAAATCTTGAGACTAGAAAAAGCAATTTGTTTATTCCACCCTGTTTTCCACCCTTTCTTGGCAGAGAACAACTGAATTTATTTTCAGCTAATAGAATGCAAGCACTCCTGAGTTCCACTACTATAAAGTACCGTTACTTTCCAGGAGGCAACAGTTAGTATTTTTTAATTGTAGTAACATTACAAAACCTCTTTATATTGGGATGATCTGAACTTGAAGGAGTCCTTTCACTTAAGAACATTTAAAATTAGGTTAATACAAGTGCTAGGAAATATAAGAAGCAATTCTGCTTTGAAGCTTATGCCCTGACCAGTCTCCTTCACTACTACTCTGTTTAGTAAAACTATTTTAATCAACTGCTGAAATTCAATCCTAGGTGGATTTTCTATTCCCACATAAACCTAGTGCTGATGGGAAGTGCCAGGTTGTGAGTAGACAGAACACTTTGTCCATGATATAAAGTCAGCTAAGACAGTAGCATTTGGCAGCCATTTGCATTCAAAGACTAATGGATTTTGTATCAGATCCTCTTTCCTTAGCTGACAGACTCAACCAGGATGCTAGTTAATGTTTTTGGGGGCATAAGCACCTCTCCAGTAAGTAATATTTTCCAAGTGCTAACTCATTTTACACAAGCCACTTAACTGGTGTCTTAGAGTAATGACTTTCTATCACTACTGACCTGGGCTTGGTTCAATTCTTTTACTATTTATCTTCACAGTAATAAACAAATTTGTCTTGTCAGTACAGTTTGTTTACTTAGGCCCTTCTGAAAAAGCACCTTCTAAAAGTCAGTTATACGTGGCAGGAAAAACAACAGCACCAGATAGAGAAGAACTGTGTTAGAGAAAATATTTTAGTTTTATAACTTCCTTAAGTTCCTCAGTTAATACAGCATTTATCAAGAAACTTCAGGATAAGGTCATTATATTTTAGGAAAGTTTTTCCACTTAAAATTCATAGCATAAGCAATAATATGTGGGACTCTACCTGGTAAAAGCTAAAGGCAATTGTTTTCTTTTGAAGAGAAAAACAAGGGAAAATATTCACTTATCTGTACCTTTGGGGGCATCTTGAGGTTTTCTGTATTCTTCCATTACTATTTGTGAGATTAGATCTGGCTGTGTCTCAAGTTTCCATATCTATGCTCCTGGCATGTGAGCTATGCCTCTAAGGAACATCCTTTGTTAGGAACGGTGCACTGTGGCAGTGTAGAGCCCATCTTCTGTATTGCCATTTATAAAATCTAGTATGTATTCCTCTTTGACTCTTAGATTGCTTTGCCTCATCAAGGTCTGTCCACCAGCCAGCTTCTTATGCCATTGTTATTTCCCAAAGTTTAACTCTGCAGATATGGCCATTTCCAGTATAGGTGGAAACAAAGTGTGGGAAAAATCAATTCTACTCATGCCCTTTGCACACTGTTGTTGAGTCCCTCAGATCAAAAAACCCACAAAGACATTTTGGTACAGATTAAAATTTGATTATTGTTTTTCCTATCACCCTTCCCCCTCCATCTTTTGCGTCATCCAGGTAGAGAACTATGGGCAGAATAGATTATTTTACACTCAGTTCTAAAAAAAAAAAAAGGATAACATATGGTGTCAAAATTATTAAATTCCGTTTTCCTTTCAGGTTTCCTCAGGCCTATGCTAACTGATAAAATCTGAGAGTGCTGGCCAGATAATGCTAAGAGTAGAACCAAAGCCCATGCTGTTTCTTTCCTCTGCCAGTTCATTGTACTTCTGTACACCTAGATGGAAACAGGATCTCAGGAAGGATGTGAGTCATACGTGCAGGTTCCATATGACTTGTGAGTTATATTGTGCAGGTTCCTTGCATATTGTAAAATGGATCAATCATGATTTTTTCAGTGCTCCAGGACAGCTTAAATATTTTCTTATATGCTTTACATGTCATCACGAAATTTCTATCATCATGCTATTACAAACTTTCAGTAAGCATAAAAACTTTTGGTACATAATTTTTAAGCAGAAGATTTCATTTTAACCATCTTTGCCTGCTGTTTTTCCAAAAAAACATTTTAACTGAATATTGAAACTGCATTAAATGCAGTACCTTAATCATGCTGTGGGGCATTGAATCAGACATCCTCAAACACAACTAAAATACTTAGATTGTTTGCATTTTAAAAATCAGCATATGTAATAATGTCAGTCATGATTACTCCTTTTTTGCTTGCTTAACCCTCCTGCCCCCAAAAAACACTAGAAACCTAGAAAACAACTAAAGTTAACTATTCTATTACTCTCTCATGTACTTGAACTGTCGCTGTGTATGAGACAACAGAAATAAACAAATTTCCAGAGCTGTCAAATCTACTGACATATCACAGTAATCCTTGTATTATTATTGCAATGCGTGGCAGAATATGAAAAGAATGCTAGCACAAATTATGTAATTCAGTAGCAGGGAATGATGGCCACTGCTACTGCAATTAAACATTGAAAGATATTAATAAAATAACATACAATACACACAAGTTTTTTTCTCAAATATTCTGTTAAAGAAAACAAAAATGTTTCTATTTTCCACTTAGAGAATAGATGTTTCTGTTATTAGCTAACGCCAGTGGAAGGTGAAATTACACCAGATCTCTTTGCCTTCTCTTTGTAATAAAAGCTTGCAATGTCAAATTCCACTGATAAATGTTACTTTAACATCTCATGATAATGTGAATGCCATTGCACTGCCCAAAAAGGGACACAGATTCTCCTCTTCAAAGACAACATGAATTAATTGTGAGCAAAATAACCCTACATAAGAAAACAATCTATAGTGTAGCTGAAACAGTTTAAAAATAGTAGGACAGCAGGACACAAGTACCACACACTTTTTGGTTTTCTGAGATTTAATTTAAAAAGCCTTTTCCCAAGATTTCCTCTATGGACACTACTGCTCTTTATAGCACTGTTACAATCTCAGAAAAAGACAGAAAAATCCTTGGATCAAGAAAACAAATCTGCCATAAAACCATAGGGAAAAAAAAAAACAAACCAAACCACTTTGGTACAAGCTTGTCCTATGGCTTGTTTACATGCAATGATAGATATTATACACAAAGCCTTTTCCCAAGATTTCCTCTATGGACACTACTGCTCTTTATAGCACTGTTACAATCTCAGAAAAAGACAGAAAAATCCTTGGATCAAGAAAACAAATCTGCCATAAAACCATAGGGAAAAAAAAAAACAAACCAAACCACTTTGGTACAAGCTTGTCCTATGGCTTGTTTACATGCAATTTTAGATATTATACATTTTGATTTTGTTTCCCTTGTTGATGAAATAATGCAGATTGCTTGATAAAAGAACAAGTGCCCCTGCAGGGCTCCTTAGGGTTGATTTGTTCCTTAGATATAGCAAAAAACAGGTTAAGACAAGCAAGTTGGGAAAGCTGGTATGGGCACCTTTGTTTGGTTGCAAGAGAGCACACAACCACCAAAATAAATTAACTCCATCAATACTGTTCTTCCTTCACTGTCTTTACATTTTACTTCTTCTATCATCCAAACAGAAACTTATACTCGTCTTAATTTCAATTATTTTATATGATAGAAAGAAGCACAGATTTGAATCGTATCAAAAATATATTTTTTTATTATTATTTACTGAGATGTGTTTGTCCTTTCCATAATTCTTAAAAGCAGTATGAGAATGGACAGCTCTTTTAAACATGAGTGGATCAATCATTGATGCGAATTTATTTCTAATAGCATGTTCCAAGTTAACTGTGATATAAGGTTTGAAATTACTATTATTAGAATTTAATACACCAGTCTAAAGTATAAGAAAAAAGAAACAAAAAACACCCTTCTAAAAGGCAGATTACTAAAATACATTTTCTCATACAATAAATGTTGACTTTGCTTTTGCTTTTATCTGTGCATAAAAATTATATTGGAGCCTAAAATGCTTTTGTTGTTGTTGTTGGGGGTTTTGTTGTTATCGTTGTCCCTTGCCCAAAACAAGTGAACCTCCTCTGGAATTTTATTTTAAATTACTGTACTAATAAATTCGTATAATTTCTTAAAAATCCTAATATTCATCTTGTTCTAGCATATGCCATGATTATTTTTCTAGATATTCAACCATTTGACATTCCCATTGAATGCTATGTTGCTGCTGAGGCAAAAAAGCACATCTAGGTGATAGTATAGTAATATTCAGAAATACTTAAATGTCTGAGTTTATATTATGCGGGCCTTGAAATCCTCCCATCATTAAAGAAATTGTTACTTTTCTCTGAAAAGCAATTACCTCCTATAAAATAGAACTTTCAGAGCTCCAGATGTCACATATTGCACTGGGATTCTAATTCCTTCAAATACGATTTTGTAGATTTTGGCGTACTAACCTGACATTAATATTTGCTAAAATACATAAGAAATACACACACTTCCTTTCAGACTTTGTTTTTCAGACTTTATTCATTTCTGTTTTCCTGTATAAATTACTTGCTGTTCTCAGGAAATGAAATAATAACAGAAAAAAGTACTTCCAGAGACAACAGCAAAGATCATTATGGGTACAAAGCAAAACATTCTCATTAGAAAATCCATATCTGCTGGTCTCTACCAGGCTAGCAAGTTTATTTTTCCTTTGTCCAATCCAAGACTAATGGGACATACAATCACCTAAAAACCCTTGTTAGGAAAAAGAGATATTAATAATTTCATGCACTCTTAAAGGAAACTGGACAAATTTGTGTATATAAATCCATAAATATTATTAAATTCACTGTATGTGGCTCAGGGAATCTGAGTCACAAACTGTTGATATATTGGAGAATACTTGAAGGACAAATCAATATATCTGCTCTGCTATATTCTTCCCTGAGCACCTTATTTTGGCCACCAGATGATCTTTGGTCTGACCCTATACTTTGGTTGGGTTTCCCATATAAGGGATTCATTAATAGTTCTGTGGAAGGCTGGCACACAGGAATACTGCCAGGACCATGAACTTTTCCAGATTATGATTAAACTTGAGGAATTAAGTTATATAGCAACTAGATAAGTAGACTTGCTGTTCTAACTCTGAATTCACACATCAGCAGGTAGAATAAAATATTGCCTCCAGGTTTTGAGTTGCTTTGATAAACTACAGGATGAAAAAAATGTAAAATTGCAGTTTTGGATGTAAAAAGAAATGCAAGATTGAGTCTTTTTATCTTTTTTATATGTTCTATGTTTTGTCACAGTGAATTTTACAAATTACATTATTTTACAAATAAACAAAAGAGAACACTATAAGAAGTGACTTTACTTAGATGTGAAAATGCAACAACTTATGAAACTAGTGTATATATCAATAACTCAGGGTAATACCTATCTGTTCTGTATACTTGCACTCCACTGAGTAAAAGTCTTAATATAACAAGGGTAGTTAACATTTAAATTTCTGTTTATGACATAGACGGGCACATGCCAATTTAATAAGCTTGAGATTTGAATTTGTTTGCAGATTTTTAAAAACAGATCTTCGTGAATATTATGATTCCTTTAGGTTCAACTGTGTGGCCAATTAGACATGCTCTTGTCCCTTCAGTCCAAGTACACTATTTTGAAAATACGGTCAGATATTTGTTCTAAATCAATAATTCATACTTGATATTTTTAAAAAGGGACACAGGGAAAAGATAAAGTTTCTTCTCATAATTTCATCAGTCTTTTTTGCATATAGGAAAAACTACCCCAGCTTTTAAAACATCAAACCCAAAGCATCGAACCTGTATGAGAAAGACAGAAGTAGTAAAGTTATGTATTTTATAAAGGCAGTATATAATAAAATATTGACATTTACTTCAATTAATATTAAATAAATAGATAAATAGAACAGTAGTTGGGAACCAGCAGTAGAGAACAAAATTATTTTTCACTGAAACGGAGAAGAAATACCCCTATGAAGGACTTTTTTTGGATCTTCATTATACTTGAAGATTAGAAGGGACAGAAAGATCTAATGTTGTCCAGGAAACTGAAGAAACTGTCATTAAATACAAATAGAGAACTGGGAAAATACAGCATGCTGAAAGGGCTCCTCTGAACCGAGGAAAAATAAATTTCCGTTTACTATCTGCATTAGATTTTTTCCAGGAAAGAAGCTGCCGTGGATGCAAAGGTTGCTAAATATTCCATTCATAACCCAGATGTCTCTTCTTCCTTGAGTCTGTAAATTTTGGAATGCATTTTGTCCTCCTTCTACATTGAGGACTCCAACAGTATCAAAGGGAGTTCTGCAGTCTGCATCAGTGGGAGGCAGCCTGAGCTAGCAGCTGGCACAGAGGACTTGGACAAAAGCCTAACTCCACTAAGTCAATAGCAAAACCCTCATCAACTTGACTGCAAACTGGAACTTGGTGTCTAAATTGTTACTTTTTGAGGGATGGGCAGTGTTTGGATCAATTACCAGATGAAAGATCAATTCATAGCACGACATTGGACATACCGCTTCACTTTCTGATGATTTAGTTCTCCACCTCTCAGTTTAGTATGTTCTTTCATACCCACCTCAGTGAATTGATTTGAAATTCATAGATGAGGCAGGTTATGTAACTGCAACTGTCTAGATCTCATGAGTATTTGCAGTAAGAACTGACTAACCAAGATGTGTACATGCATGCACACCCACATGCACATATAAACCCTTCCCTCACTGCTTCATCCTAACAGATATAACTGCAGGAATGATTCTTTAAGAATCCAAAGTCTTTCTCCATTTTCAAAATATAGATTAAAAACTGATGGAATGTAAATACAGACTTTCTTTTTTAAAGGTAATAAAAGAAAGCTAAGTTTTAGTAAATGGCAGTTCAAGTTGTCTGATATCAATATACTGCTTTTAACAGTGGTGAACAGTTATTGCTGTACGTATTTTCAAGAGCAGGATACTGAAATCAGGAGTGGAGGAAGCAATCTTGTAATAAAGCTCAAAAAAAAAATCTATATGCTATTCTTCACTATGAAGCACAAAGGGAACTAGAGCAAATACAATGGCAAAGCAACAGACAGAGAATGGCAAGAGAAATAACAAAGTTATTCAGAAAATCAGAAAATGCTGAATAATTTGTTAGCTTTGATATCAATGTGTAGGGGTGGATTTCCAATACAGAAATATGCATTCCTTCTTTGATTCCAGCAAATCCAAGCATACATTCTCCCAGCAGCCAAAATCCTGATCAAGATGAAAATAATTCACAGCGATACTCAGGTATATTTCATGAATAGATAACATACAGAAGTTGTTGGTATTTCTCTGGATGGTCATGGAAAACAAAAAGGTAAGGAGAGAGGACATAAACAATACACCGTTCTGGCGGCTTCAGCGAGAGTTATTTCTCTTCACAGTTGGCCTGTATTTGGTCCTTTACTTTGCATTATGCATTTGAAGTACAATGTAAACGTAGAATAGTAGATAACATACAATAAGACTTAGTGCAATGACATATAATGCACAACCTAAAATAATTGCTTATCCTTCTGTAATATGTTATTAACCTAATAAAGTAAAAATATATGTAAAAATATATATCAGCACTAGGAATTTGTAACACAGTCAGAATATACTTCCCTCATTTCTATTGTAAGTATACATATATAACACTTCAAAATGCAAATAACTCTTAAAGAAAAAATACCACATAGTTTTGAAACTTAAAGTATTACTGCGCATATAAGTTAGCAAACCACATATTCCTCTGTTGAAGAAACTCACAGACATATGGAGTAAGGTCATCTAAAGGAACATGGTAAAAGATGAAAAAGGAAAAAAAGATTCAAGGACGAAAACAGTAATTGTTCTTCCCAGACATGTTCATTGCCTTGCATAAGACTACACTAGTGTAACAGGGATCCCTGCACAGTCTGTCTTCTGTCTTAGGAGCTGGTTTGTTTGGTTTTTTTTTTCCTCTTAAAAAATGCATTTTTACAGATCTTATCAGAATAATCCATTCTCAGAACCAACTGATTCAAGACATAATCCATCACTGAATATGTATGTGTTCCAAAACATTACCCATATATGTTGCTAGGTTTACAGAATCCAGAGTTCATTGTGTGCCTAATTATAGGTTAGGATTTATCAGAAACAAGGATAAGAATTCTTATGTATATGTATTATATAATAATTTGTGCAGCACTTTCTGGTATTTTGGTTTCATGCACGCAGGGTAACATTTAAGAAAAAATGGATGTAACAGCATTGAAAAAAGAAACAAACCAAAAAAGGAACTATTAGCATGTAATCACTACATTGAAAATCTTTACTGACTCAACCTCTCCAATGGACTACTTACATTAACATTTTCAGGACAGTTTTAAAAACAAAATTATTCACATGCAATTTAGGACCTGAATTCAAGAGAACAGAACATCTGAAAATAATGGGAACTGCAAAAGTACAGTAATTCTATGGAATAAGTCAGTGAATGTCTAGTTTGCAATGTTTACAACAAGGATATTTAAGTCTTCAAGAACATTAGCCTGTGTTATTTGCACTGCAGAAAGCTAAAGGGAAATGGATTCTGTAAATATGGATTCTGTAAACTAGTGGATTCTTTTTTTCATTTTATTAACGCTTTGGTCCAGAGAACGGATTAATATTCTGCCTTACAAGAGAGAATGCTCTTAATAGATAAAATTTATTACATTTATTAATTGTCAAAATTCCTTTCACATTTGCAAGTCATCATCTCACATACCATGAACCCCTTCTCTATATTGGCAGTGGAACTTTGACATTTATGGTCTAAATCTGAAATTGTCATTGAGAACATAACATACTGTCAGACTATATGAACCGAGATAATGCACTTCTCTTCCTTGCCTTTTAGTTTTTCATGTGTCAGCCAGTGTAATTTATCTGCTGATTTCTTTGTGGGAGTCAAGTAACTAAATCACTAAAATTCTGAGCTCCTTTTCAAGCTCTGCCCCTTACTTCCTCCATGACTTCAGACATGTCACTTAATCTTTCTTTACTCCATTTCCCCCTCTAAAAATGGAAGCTGTAAACCATTCCCTTATTTTCCTTCTTTCACAGAGATGACTGCTGTTCTCCAACGCTTACTGAAACATGGGCTAACTTAAAATACTGTGCTGCAGACCAAAGATAGGTTCATGTAGAAATACCTGAGCTAGCTTTAACACAGGTATCTCAGGTGTGGTAAACAGACTAATTATGACTGCATGGAAACAATTCTCCAAGGAAGAACATGTGAGCCAAAATCTACAGTGCTGCAGTTTCACTGCTATAGGTACCCTGGCTAAATTAAACAAAAAATAAAACTGATTAGGCCACTACATGTATAAATAAATAGTAAGTGTACAGAAAACTGGGGGGGAAAAAAAGGAGTATAATAAAATATTTCTAAGAAGGATGCAAGAAACATGAGAGATACCTGACAGAACCATGTGAATGGACATGAAACACAACAATAAAAAGCTCTCCTTAGAGACTGTATGTGTAATTAATAACATAAGAATTAATATGAAAAGGCTGTATTGTCCATTCCTCAAAGGGTAAGAATACATCTCCAGCTATCCCTACCTACGTTAGAAGAAATAGAAGTTCATGGAAAGAAAAAAATAACAAGTATAAGATGACCAAAGACTGAAAAACCTAGGAATATGTATAGTTCAGAGGAAAGATAAATTATAAGAAAACATAATAACCCACACTATTTAAAAAGTAAAATGGAATACTTCCATGATCTGTCTCATAATGATAAAAAGGGACAGTCACTAAAACTGTTAAATAAGATAAAAAAACAAATAAAAATAAAACAATTTTGATAACCTTCAGAGGAATTTCCTGTTGAAAGATATCCTTCAGGCCAGTAACTTGAAGAGGGTTAATGACTTGTGATAAAATAGGTATTATTATTATTGTTGTTGTTGTTGTTGTTGTTGTTGTTGTTGTTGTTATTTAGAAAATCACAATTTAAAGCACGTGCTATTAACTGTTAGAGTCAGGAGGATAGGTAATTCTGGAAGTATCTGCCACAGGGGTTTTTTTTAACTTTCCTCTGAGATATGTGGTATTAGGCATTGTCAAAAACAGAAGGCTATGACTAAAGACCAGGAAACTCATTTACCATGGTAATGTCTTTACCTTTGATATACAAATACAATAAAAATGTTCTTGAGAAAATTATTGTGCAATTTACATTAAGACAGTGCCATCCTAACAGCAAAATTAG
The DNA here is from genome assembly GCF_000699145.1 of Aptenodytes forsteri. NCBI lineage: Eukaryota > Metazoa > Chordata > Aves > Sphenisciformes > Spheniscidae > Aptenodytes > Aptenodytes forsteri. The sequence continues at coordinate 721,565 of NW_008794122.1, read as the reverse complement.
AGAAGAAGCCTGCACATATGAGCAGAATTTCCTTGTAAGGAAAGCTCCAAGGGCAGGGGATAAATTAACTCAGAAGTTACTTCTGGCTCTGCAGATTTTACTAATTAACAAGATCTTTGCATACTGAATTTTCACAGTCAATCTGCTAACATTTCTTTTTTTCTCCCCCCCCCCCCCCCTTTTTTTTTCTCTTGCATCTGACACCACAGCTAATCATCAGAACAAAACTTCAATCTACATCTGACAGTCATGTAGGCTGGTAGGTAATGTACAGCATATTCTAAGAAAACCAACCCCCTTACCCCTTTTTTTTTTTCTTTTTCTTTCCAGCATTTTATCCTCATCTGAGAAAATAGAAAGAGGCCTCTTACCAGCAAACAGAAAGCTGAATTTCCTATTTACTCTGACTGTGAACTCAACCTTCTTACATTTGCCTTAACTATAAAAATTACTTGTGTTCCTTTGTCATCTTAGCTTGCAAAAAGAAGTATGAAATGTATCAGAGGATTTAGCGTACTGTGCTGAAAATTATAATTTCAAACTTTACAATGAAAGGGAATCCAAACCAATTAGTTATAACTGCATTGTTTCACACCAACTGAAATTAAATGCTAAATATTTGAAGTAATAACAATTAATAACTAAGATAGCTTCCAAAGTGCTGTTTCCATGGAAAATTTGCATGAAAATCCAGTATAAATTCTGATTAAAACCTAACCAAGCTAAACACTGCAGATTACCTAGATTCCAATTAAATGTGATAAATGAACACTTGACAGATTTCAATTCCAATTCTATTTCTGTCAGAATGATCCATTAATATTGAAGATTACATTATCAGAATTTGAACAATACAATTGTGCTTAAAATAGTTAAAATACAAGTGGACTTAAGAATCAGATCATAGAAAACTCTCACTCAAATGTCAGATATTACATATATGAAGGAACAAAAGTACATTCCATCCTGTTCTGTCATTATTTATATATTATTGTTAACAAAAATTTCTGGAGGAAGATGACATGCCACTGTTGAAATCTTGTTTTTAAAATGTGACAGCAAAATCCAAAAGTCTGTAGAGTATAATTTTCATCACAATGTCACCCACCTTTCAAAGGTCTCAGTTCAAGGTTGTATAAAGGAGAAGGAATTCCTGATTGCTATATGCAAGTCCTGCCATTCAATCTTTTTTTCATGGTTATTTTGTTTTCATTCATTTATTCATGGAATAATGTATTTATCTAGCTCTATGTTTCTATCTATTCTATCTATACAATACTATTTTTAAAACTGAATCTAACAAATTCATCCTACCAAATATAAAATATCATCTTTCAAAAAATCAAAGTAATGTCTAAAATACTTTAATTATTAGAATGCAATGCCAGTTTTTGCATCAACACAAAAACTTAAACAAACTGGTTTGCTTTAATTTTTGACACTGCTCAAGCACTCTTCATTTTCAATTACACTTCAGTAAGTGTGATGATTTTCATTGGCTACCGAATAGATTAAAAATTATATTCAATTGTAACTCTACAGTTTTCTCAGTACGGTTCAGGCATACTCCATGTTAGCATACTTTCTGAACTCAGAATTTAATGTCTAGCAATCTACTACACTGCTATATGTCCAGGAGAATTAACAAATTGTTTAGCTTCATTATCTTAACCACAAGATCTCACTACAAAACAGACAATAAAATAATCATCCCAATTTAGGTACAAAGTCTGGAAACTTTTTTCTGACATTTTTCTAGTAATACCAGTATCACTTTATCCCCTACCACACACCCAGAAAAATGAAATGTAGAGAGATATATTCATATAAACAACCGAGGAGAATATATAGACACACACTTATACACATACATAACCTAATATATCTTCTTTTTAGATGGATAATACCATCTTCCTTTTCGGTCAATTAGTCATTTGCTGTTGGGGTATACATTATAGGCATGTGTAGACTGCTGTAACCATTCTTCAGTCATACATACTAAATTTGGCAATATCTTACCATGGAGAATAATATACTTTTCTTGGGTCAACATGTCTATCTCAGGAAAGGCAGAAACCCAAGAACAATTATCCAGTGCTGTAATCACTGAAAAACTAAAACATGCACTTAGCCAAACTAATTCGTTCATTCTATAACAGAAAATACACCACCCTTCTTACATATATCCACCAATTCCAATTAGATTAGCAAACCCATTATTTCATTGGTTATCAAAAATCTGTATACATTGACATACAATAATTTATTTTATTGTTTATGGGCAAATGAAAATACAATGAAGTCAGTGTCTGACTTCATAAAATTTTAGATGAAGGCCAGTAAGTGGGGAACAGTAAAACATTCAGGTTTTATGAAATACATTTCAAATTGAAAAGACTTTTTAAAATTCTAAATAGTTTTAAATAGAAAGGAAAACAAAACCTGAGATTTAAATTACCTTTATGTTTTAATTGGAGAATTACTATAGAATAAATAAGGATTCAGCATTTTCCCCTTCTACATAAATAGACTCTGAATTTAAATGAGATGTTCTAAAAGTACTGTACAAAATAAAGTGTGAAGAAAAGGAATTTAATGTTCTTCTTTTCTAAATAATGAAGAATTGACTTGACACTGAGTGCTATTTTGAAAACAGTCTATATAATGTTTTTGTGGAAAAGGGAATTTTCTAGAGTGGGTTTTTTAAATCCTACTTTCTTTTGCTGATGCTGTACATATTATGTTCTGGGACAGTTCCTAAGTAGTTGTTGAACCAAAAAAGGAAGGAAAAGAGAATACATGTCTTTTATGGTCTTTTATCTAAAATGAAAAATATGGCATTTAATTCAATTACCATCTCCCCAGCCCTCTACTGGTATTTTTTTCAATGTTTTAACTGCTTCTGCAGTATGTTTTATAAATCATGTAAAGAAAAGAAAGTGCTGGTTTTATTAGTAGTGTTATGTTCCATTATTTTGTATATCTGCATTTTAACAAACTTTAAAATAAAATAATTACAATTTTAACTATTTAATATATTTATTTATTTTTTTGGACTGACCTTTCAAAAGTCTACTTAGTATCACTTGCTAGTGAGATTATGTGTGTGAATGTCATGTTTGCCCCTACCATTTTCCATATGCTCTGCCTCACCAACACTGCCATCCGGCGTAGTCCTTTCGTAGTTGTCCTCTGGGAGTGGAAGGGCACCCAGTCTTGGCCCTGATGAACTCTTACTGCTTGGTGTTTCTGACTCCTCCAGACCGCTGTCATAGCAACTCTGCAATGACCCTTGATGTGGGTCCTGAGGCTGACTCACAACAGAAAACGTCACTCTACGAAATGGCTGCAAGAGAAAAGATTCTGAATGTCACTGAAAAGTTCAGTCTTTGAACAACTGATTCTCAAAACATGACTTAAGCAAACTAATATTATAACATTTACCAATTAAACAATGTTGTCTAAATTAAAGCAAATGGCAAGTGCAGTCCTTAAAAGACCACTGGACAGAGTATCTGTGGATTTTTACTGTGATATACGGTCCAGAACCTTCACGCAGTTTTGCACAGCCCCCTTTCAAATGGCTGCATGAGCTAAGAAAGCTGGTTTATAATTATTTATAAATTCTATACAGTTTCTCTTTTACTCAATAGTAATAATTTGAATGGAGTTTATATCAGACTGCATAAAGGTACTTGACAGTGTGTGCATGTGTACGTGTAAAACTGTGTGGGTGGGTATAAATGCTCACCTGTAAACTATATTGTGGGTATTAACAACATAGCAGCACACCCATAAGCCTTTTATAAAATCACTTCCTGTGGTTTTGAAAGCTAGTTGACATGAGAAAGGCGATGCCATATGCCATAAAATTCAGTGCCTGGAGACAGGGTGTGTTGCCAGCTGACTTAATTTAAAGTACTGCGAGCACAGCTGACACCACATGTTTCCACTGGGACTGTACAACATAGATTGTGTCTCTTAGCTTCTTTGCCATAAAATTCAGTGCCTGGAGACAGGGTGTGTTGCCAGCTGACTTAATAAAGCCTTTAAAGTACTGCGAGCACAGCTGACACCACATGTTTCCACTGGGACTGTACAAACATAGATTGTTAGAGATTTGTATTCATTCAAAATGACAGATATTACTGTTGCTCTAGAAGCCTACACGCTGAACCCTGCCACCAGTGAGCATCCCAGGAAGTGGGAGAGTCGATCCTTCACATTTCAGAGGACACTGAGGGCAGGCGGAATTTTCAGTAAGAAGCTAGGGGATTCTCCTACAATTTGAACTACACTCAAGCAGTAATGATACATTTCAAATAATTTAATGATGCATTTGAAATAACTTACTGTTTGCAAGGCTAGAAAACCACAGAGAAATATCTGATGTTCTAGAAAGCACCTTCTAAAACAATTACCAATAGATCCATTTTATAAGACACTATGCAGACTTTCCTATGTTTAAAATGTGAGGTCTGAGAGTGCTGCCCACCTTTGGATTCAGATGTGTTTCAAGCCCCATGTTAGAATGAGACACAGGCATACAACACCCCCACTGGCACCTCTGGTCACTACAGGGTGGAAACATGTATGCAGGCCAGAAGGGAGGAAACAACAACTACAACCACTTACACAAGCCCTGAAGAATAGAAGTCCACATTAGGTTTACAAGTAGAGGGGTGGGTGGAGTTTTAGTTAGAATTTTTACAATTTTTTTTGAGGATACAAACTTTTGAAGATAAAAAGATATTCAGTGCTGATAATAGGTTGGACTACAAATATAACACTAAGTCTTCCTGGCACAAGTAGATCAAAAGTTTATAAATGTGAGTATTGCTAGAAATATGAGAAAATTCTAAGGGAAGAGTCATAGTATTTTCATGGTGAGTTTTTGACTTTTTAAAGTTTACTTCTATTCTTCAACTGCAAAGTGCTTTTATACCAATTTAATTTAGAGCTTCGTATCATACCAAATGCAAGGAAAATAGAGGAGCAAAACACAAGCATGGAGAGCACAAATAATGCACATTAAAAGACCACACTGAAATAGTTTAGAATTGCTGCTCCTTTCACTAATGTGGAAATAGCAGAAAGCATAGAGGAGGATTAGAACTGCTATGTTAAGACTCTATGTCTACAATATACAATTTGAATATCTTTTCCCCATAGATGCTCAGTAAGATCTTTCCCTTCCAGGAGTATTCAGAAGGAATCCCTTTGTTGAACTGCACAGGAATTCTAAAAGCTTTCCTACTGGTTCTGAATCATTCAGGAAGGATAAAGCCCATTTGCAGTAGTCTGCCCTGCAAAACATCTGCATCATTTGTATTGTATTTTCGTATTTCAATAATAGCTTGGTAATTTACACACGTGTTAATTCCTTCAGAGAAATAACTAAATAAATGTGAGGAAAGGTAAAGTGTCTTTATCTAAGCTATGGTTTTAGATATAAGCACCAATTTTCTTTTGTCCTTTTTTTTTTTTTTTAAACTTATGGAAGTAGTGATTTCCCTTCATGTGTTTTCCACAGATGGACTTCTAAGTATATCAAAAGATGTCAAAGATAATACTTCATATCTTGTAAACAGTCTCTGTTGTTTCTTTCCAATATGACTGTTCTCAGATCACTTAAGAATACTTGCAAGTAGAAGTTAAGGTTTCACTAGTCCAGTAAAGTTTATTATTCTCATTACACTGACCAAACTCACAGGATCTTTCCACTGTCTTGACACTGAAGTTACATTTATTTCTTCATCTTATTACCATGTCAGGTGACCAGCTGCCATTCCTGCTTACATAAGAAATGAGATATTATTTTTTGGAGAATGTAGATTGACTATTTACTAAGTATGCCAAAGTTGCTAGTGCAGTCTAAGTTGTACTTTTACTATTATTCGGGAAACAGCTCAGGGAACTAAGGACATAAGAAAAGAATTTCTCTTCACTCACATTTAACTCATTGGTACAATGCCCAGATGGATCCTAAGATCAAGTTTCACCTCCTATAAGTAGTACTGTTGGCAGAACGTTCTAGTGTGCCCACCTGTCTTTCCTGAGGAGCTTGTACTTTAGATGCATAAGTTGTCCCACCACAACTCAGTAATTTGAACAATGTCATATTTCTGAGGCCACACACAGAGCTACAGTTCCTCCTGCTTGTTTCCCAGGCTACGTACATTTCTGTACATATGGCATCCTTGAGGTGGACCCTCTTTCACTCTTTTATTATTCTGGAGGTCTCTTTTGTACCCGCCACCTTACACCTTTTGCTGTCCACCCCTGCCCAGCACTTCCTTACTTGACTGTGGGTTGTAATTTCCCTCCATGGCCATTCCTCATTTCACATTCTCCTCACCAGGATGCCCAGCCTGGTGGCAAAGATGATGTTACCAGCTTTGTCAGGTGGATCCTGTCTCTCCCCAGATGTCCTCAATCCTCCAAAAGGGGGTCCATTGGTCTAAAAGCAAAATCCCTGTCCTACAGGACCTACCTGTTCCTTCTCAAGCCTTTCACTGTCAGGACTGAGGAGGCACCATGAAGTCCCATGTGCCCTTTACCCTGTCTCCTTAGAGATGTGTAGCTGTGACCCTTGATACAGTCAACATCCTTACAGTGCCACTGGTGCCCATGTAGATAAGGAGCAGTAGATAATAGTCCAATGAGTGAATAAACGCAGGAGTCTCTGCAAGGCATCCTGCATCTGAGAACCTGGCACACTGCAAACCTCCTTAGACAGCAGGTCAGGTCAGCAGATGGGGCCTCCACCCCCCTTAGAAGAGAGTCTCTCACTCTGATGCTTCCTCAGGCAGAGTTTCCACCCTACTGTCTGCTACGAGGACACTGACCCTATTCTGCAGTTGCAAATCTGCAGGTGAAAGAGATGTTTGCTCTGTGTTGTAAGACATCACAAGCTTACAGTCTTCCCTATCTTGGGAGACTCTCCAGTGAGCACACCCTCCAGTTGTTCCTCTTTCTGTGCAGTCAGGGGGTTCAGGCTTCATGGGTGGCATATGAGTATACGTATGGATAAATGTATGGGTATATATACTATGCTAGTATGCTAAATATTATTTAGTGAAAATAAATATATAAGCTTGGAATAGAATAAATCTATTTTCAATTAAAATAGCTGGGTATGTAAGGAATATCCATATACTAGTTCTTGATGAGAAACTATTTTGCTTTAAATTAACATCTAGTGTAAATCATACAGCTTATCTTTGAACAGATATGGTAAAATATATTGTGGAATCACACAGACAAGCAAAAGTAATTTGTACATTATCTTTCATATTATATATTTAAGTATACTCATAAGCATACTTATATATACTAGTAAGTACATACATAACACATACATTTCAGGAAAAGAAATGGAACAAATTTTACATAGTCTAAATAGGTGCAAGACCATCAATTTCTATGGAGTTTTGTGAAGTTCCATTTTAAGAAGTTGCCTATTACTGACTACTGATGATATCCAATGGATATATTAAAACGGCTCCTAAACTTACACTTAAGGATTTATCTTGACTAGAGTTCAAGATTGTCACATCATAACTAATCTTATTGACCTCACAAAAACTAGCTTTATAAATCCTTGTATATATCAGTACTTAAGCTGTGAACTGTTTGATGGACCAAAACTTCACGCAATGAGATTGTGTATTCTGTAACTATATGTCAATTACTATTGTCAATTTGGGAGACAGTCCTGAAGGGCAAAGGGGTCCAGGAAGGCTGGATGATCTTCAAGAAGGAAGTCTTAAAGGCGCAGGAGCAGGCTGTCCCTGTACGCCGTAAGAAGAACGGGCGGGGAAGACGACCGGCCTGGCTGAACGGGGAGCTCTTGCTGGGACTCAGGAAAAAAAGGAGG
>NW_008794122.1:703030-711697 GCF_000699145.1 Aptenodytes forsteri | reverse complement strand
GAGTCCCCATCCCTGGAGGTATTTAAAAGACATGTAGATGAGGCGCTTAGGGACATGGTTTAGTGGGCATGGTGGTGTTGGGTTGACGGTTGGACTCGATGATCTTACAGGTCTTTTCCAACCTCATGATTCTATGATTCTATGATTCTACTACTAAGTTCTGGACCAATGATGCAAACTTTGTGAATCTCCCAGAATTCGGATTTACTTACACCCTGTCCCATAGGCTATTCCTGAATACCATAGTATCTCTCAAGGAAGGAATTAGCTGCTAGAGATACTGTGACAAGTTGAGAAAACATGCAAATTAAGTAAGCAATTACCATAATTTCCCACAGACTGCTATGTTTGCCTGTTATCAAACCTTCCAGAGGAAACATTAAAATCTACATCAGAAAGGCCCTTTCGACCTGATAGCCATATGATAACCTGATAACTCTCAGACTCCCAAGGAACCACAGGCCACAGTTTAGCAACCACTTTTTAAAAGATGCTAAGGACCTTTGGGTACAGATTGCCTGTGAAGTAGTAAAGGTAATGCCCTGTAACTCAGAGCTAAGCTCAATGGAACCTACCCTTAAAATATGAAGACCCTGCCCCTTATTCAGGTTTCCTCTTGGAAAAAAACACACCTGCAGCTCTGGCCAGGGATAACTGGAGAATATGACACTTAGAGACACCCAGACACCCCACAGAATTCAAGGGTAGGAGACAAAGCTTATAGTTTGTGGTTACCACACACCTACATGTTGGTCCTATTTACAAAATATTCTAAAGACCACTTTGGGATAATTCTCATTAGAGATTTCATCTGAAGAGACAAATATCACCACCCCCTCCCTGGGGTTCTGCTTAAAGGTTTTTAAAGTTTTATTCAATGACTGTGATGAATCAATTCCACCTACTTTTCCAGATATAATCACCTGCCTGGAGTCACTTTGTGACAAAGACATGCTGCACCATAAACACTTTGCATCATTACAATTATTACAAGAACTGAGTGATGCAACTTAAAATGGGAATTAAAAGAAATTATCAAGTATTTAAAACTTTCTGTTCCCTTTCCCATTGATTTTTTGGAAATCAGTCCCAACTAGACCACAAGCACAAAACACCTGGCTATCACATCTGCAGTTACCACAAGAATGGTAGTAATGTTATTTAAAATAAGTTTTGGAAAGGACTATCAAAGATTTAGGACCATCCTGTTCCTCTTCCCATATTCTTTTAGGACATATGTCTTACCTAGATGGCATATAGAGAATACCTGTGACAGATGCGAAGTTGGGCTTTTTTATAACGAAGGCTAAAAATCCCTAAGAATATCATTATTTATCATCTAAACCAAAAGAAATTTGCTGTACCTTTACAAAGTTACTAATAATGAGTTTTTAAAAAGATCTGGGTGTTCATCTTGCTTTTTTTCTTAAGTGCTGTACTGAGTCAGAATTATCTGACACAAAACTAACACACACAGTATTCAATTCAGTAGAGCCAATTCAGCCCATTCAACAGAATATCAATGAGTATGATATAGTGCTGACAAAATCCTTTCTGAAAGAATGATGTGCATATTAATTGTTATTCTGCAACATTTATTACACTTCTACTTCCAGTGCAAACATCAGAATTCTGATCTCTATATTGCATTACTTCTGAGAACCAGATCTTCTCAGGCAAATGTATTGCAAATTTTGAATGTATCACGCTTCGTGGAAAAACATAATGGCCTGTGGTTTTCTGATAAAAAGAAATAGACCTTGATCATAATATATGTTTGTTACCTGCATAGTTAAGGAATACTGTATTCGATTAATTTAATGAATTTTAAGAACAGAAAAAATTGGGTATCCACACTGTGGTTTACTGTCTCCTTTCCGACATGTCATCCTTTCTGATATGTAAAACACCATATACTTTAGACAGTATAGTCTGGATAAACATAGCAATAGTCATAACAATTATCAGTCATAAAAGATGCTGAGGTTTTATATAATTTGAAAATTGAGGCTACACTAATTATGGCACTTATTTTTTACATGCAGAAAACTATGACATCTTAGAGATAAAGTTGATGAAAACACAAAAGTATGGGATTGTTATAAAATGCCTTTGAAAAAAACCTGTATATGTGTATGCATGTTACTGTTTATGTAACTCATAGTAGTCCTTTAATTGTTACTAACAAGAACATTTAAGTTAAATGAGATTTAATCCCTATCAAGAAAGTTACGAGCACTAGAATGTTGATACATAATAAATGCTATTTATGCATCAGTTAGTATGAATGCAAAAAAACCCTCCATAAACAAGAACTTTCTTCATGTATTTGAATCTTCATTTAGATCCTAATCTGTAAAACATTTAAGGTTTCAAAGAAAACTGCATATTAATGAGACAAACAAGAGGGAAGGAGGATAAATACCAGGATTAATATTTCCAAAAAGTTACTGGTAAAATAGTCCCATACATTTATTGCAATGACAAAAATAAGGATATAAGCTGCACTTTAATAAGGAGAAACAGACTACATCCTTAATTTTGTGTTTCCATTGATAAAATTACATCAGTAATATTTCACAGAAAAATGGACATGAGAAATTTACAAGCGCTGACAAAACAAGACACATACCCATGAGGGGAGAGGAGAGGGTTATGTTTAGATTTATTGATTTTCAGTGCACAACTTTAATACAGCTCCATCTGCCAGCACTGTGAATCAACATGGTAGAGCTGCTTTTACCCAAATAAGCCCACTAGCTGTTCAATTTGTCCTTCCCAGCAAAACAGCAACCCTAAGCCTCTACTAGTCCCTTAGCAGGGATAGTCTGTACTAGATTTGCATTTAGTAAGAATGCAATAGGTCTGATAATTTTCTCCCTCTGAAAACTGATATCATATTTTCTGATAACAGTGTATGGAATTATTCCTAATTATATTTGATCATGGAGATGATCAGATCACAGAGAAAAGATACACCTTTGCATTATACCCCAAAGGTAAATCACCATTTCTTCCTTGTTTCAAATGTATTTTGTAAACCAGATATTTTCTTTTCCCCTCACCAGCAGAACAAAAATCACTGCAATGCCAAAGACATATACTTTTTGCAGTCTGTACTAATTGAGCCCTATTAACTTATTCTATGATACAGTGTTTATCTTAGCCTGTATTAATTAACTCTTCCCTATCCAAGCTAGAAGGTAAAACCATATTATATTTTCGATTCATGAAGAACCCTAATTTCAGAGCTTGGCATTAGGGGCAGACTGTGGATAGACTCGGTGAAAAACAATATATCCATATAGCTGCATGAGGCTTAATCGTGACACTTTTTCGCCATTATGAGAGAGATTTTTCTTTAATTTCCTAAAATTTCTAGTTTTGCATTGTATTTCCTGATACTTCACATTGTTTATGGATTATATTCTTTCATGGTTTCTGTATAGCAATTGCTATCAACTTTGTAAATACTGTTGGTTTAAATCCTGGTGCATTTGGACTATAATGGTGGGGTGGAAGAGTGAATCCTCTTTACATTTCATTGAGAGCTAGGGTTGCAACCATCAACCCTTTCTCAGCCAGTTACCACACAATTGATTCTGGATACAAAGTGGATACACTGCAGTGTAACAAGGAAGAGTTGGCAATTTTCTTTCTTAATTACTTAGCACTTGGATAAAAATAGTAAGATTCTATCAGGCCTTCCTGCTGTCACAACACCTACATCTCAAAAGAATCAGGATTTTGAAAACATTTTAAACAACCGTAAAATGCAATCCAAGAAGCAACTTAATATGTTGCGAAGCATAAAAAATTAGCCCAAACTGAGTACCAAGCTAAAGCAAGCTATATTGTTTTAAATATTTCTACTAATTCATTAAGCATTAGCTTGGGCATTACCCAAAAGCCTGGAAGATCAGGAACTAAGGTTATTATTTTTCCCTAACTCTCAAATCAGATGATTTCCTACTTTAATGATATGTGATATCTTGGGCTATTCACTAGGATTTAAGTTGGCCAAAGAGCCAACTCTGGAGATCACCTACTCCAACCCTCCTGCTCGAAGTAGGGTCATCTAGAGCATTTTGCCCAGGGCTGTAATCAGTTGAGTTTTCAATATCTTCAAGAATGGAGACTCCACAGCCTCTCTGAGCAACCTGTTCACTGTGCTGCCACTCTCATAGTAAAGAAGATTTTTCTTATGTTTGAATGGAACTTCTGTATTTCAGTTTGTGCCAAAGCATAAAAAACACTGGTGATGAGTGAAACCTAAGTAGTGTTATAATTCCTGATAGCTTCAGAAAGTCAGTCAATGTCAAGCTGCTTGTAAGATTAACGCAGCGACTCTGAGATATGTATAGGGTAGATCTGAAAAATAGGCAGAAGAGATATATTAAAAAATCACATAAATTCAAAGTGTTTCTTTAGCACTTGAAATTTGATAAAACATGTCATTATCCTTTTCTTTCTATTCATTCTTAATTGCTGGAAGCTTGTTGGAAGACAAACAAAATATTAATGAACAATTGCTATTCTGCATGAATAGTTTCAACCCACACAACTCCTTCCCCCATTCAAATCACATACTTCTACTGTTCTAATTTTCTATCATCGTGGTTAATATAAAATTGGCAGAAAATTAAATTAAACAGGCATTATTTTTCAATGAGAAGACTGAAACACCTGAGACAAGTATTACAACAGGAGGGGAAAAGAGGAGAAACACACTAATAAGAATAACCAACTTTTTATTTTAAATTTAGCAAAAAGTAGTAACAATTGCAATTTTAAACAGGAGTTGAATAAAATCAAAAATATTCTGATATTACAGCTCTGTAGCAGGCATCACCTGTGATGAACTGCGATTAGCTCAGCTATCAGATAAGAATTCTACACATTGGAGATGGAGAAAGACTATCCAGCATTATTGCCATTTATTTTGGTAGCATTTTTATAAGTTTTAGTTGCAGTAGCGAGCTCGTGGTCATGAACCAGAAATGTATTTTGTTTGTTCTGTATGAATATGAAATACAAATCTACTAATATATATATTTGCTTAAACCCAAGGCTACATGTTAAGTTTTGATATTCAGGGATAATATTTCATAATGCATCTTACATTATGGGCCTCTTTACTGTAACATTCAAACATACATTTTTCCTTTTATGTTCAGTGCTTTTCTCAAATATCCTCTCTTGTCTGTTATCCAAATTTGCCTTTCTGAATCACAACAATGACTTCTGAGCAGCCCAAATTCCTTTTCATTCACCTGGCTATGTTCATTAAGTAGCTTCCTAATAACTCTCATCTCTGTTACAAGTAAACAAATAAAAGGCATGCCTATTATTTCCATGAATATCATCAGAGAAGACACCAATAATATGAAGAACATCCCTTTCTCAAAGATACAATACTCTTTTGTGATAGAATCCTCATATCAAAATATAACACACAAGTTCATTTAGAAAAATTAAACAAGATCTACAAAGCTTTTAAATGAAGCCAATATTCTTAGCATTTCACAAGAGGTGTTCTTGGTAGCTATTGAAAGATAAGCATAAAGAAACCAAGAATAAATGAGAATCTGTAGCGAGATGGTCAAAATAATTCTATTATATTCTTTTGCCTGCTCATAAAAATATACTTTTGTTATCACTTCAGTATCCCATTGTTTGACAATTATAAGAACCAAGCATCTACAACCCTGAAGTGCTCTCTTATTTTTCTACTACAAGAAAGAAATGGATGCAGTAGCACTTTGTCTTCCCAAGAACAAAATCAGATTTTAATCATATTTCTTTCTATTTCCTTAAAAAAAAATCTTGTCCTAAATATTTCGTGTAGATTAAACACAACTTCAGTGAATGTAGAATTTTTTTCCTGAACTCATTGCATTAGATTCCAGTATTCTACTCCAACCCTTTCTAATAATTTTCATTAAAATCTTCTGAATACTTTTTTGTTTGACCAAAATCTATTACTAAGGCACTGGAACACTATTCATTTAGCTAAGTGTCATTCCAGTATCTTATACCACTCACTGCTTACACCTTCACAATGGCTAACGTTCTTCACTTTCAAATTTTTCTGTGATCAGATCTTTCTCTTTTCTTGAAATATTTGGAGAGTCTCTTTTTCCTGGAGGGGTTTGTTTGGATTTCTTTTCCTTCTGTTTTTCAGCAGAGAATTTGCTGCCCAAAACTAGCCCAGGGATATCAGTTCACAGAGGCTGGTGTCTGTTAGCTCCTGCCTTTCAGTATAAGTATGAGAAATTTTTATCTTTGTCTATTTGCAACACTGTTTCATTAAAGTTTCTCATTGGCTCAAATATTATTCTCTGAAAACAAACATAACCTTCATTTCCATCCTACCAGCTCAATCACCCAGATATTTGGGTTGAAATCCTCAGCAGCTTCTCTTGAATCTGGAACATTATTAAAATAATTTAATGTGTTGAAATAAAAAAGAATATAATCCTTTACCCTAGTTATCAGGCACTAAAAAGCCCTAAAATGGGAGGTATACATTCATAAGCCTACTTCCAAAGTCATTTACACAAAGCTGCCCTTAGAGAAAGGATGAACCGGGAAGACTGTCCACACGTATTTTTCATAGGCTATAGAATGATGATCCTTTAGTTGTCTGTAGTCCAAGTGGGTCAAAATGTGATGTGATAAAAAAAATTAATCCAATTAAGCAATACTTATATATGTACATATATCACTTGAGGTTCTGGCACACCATTTTATTTCATATAAAAAGAAAAATATTTTAGAACTACAGAATAGTCCACAATAGACATAAATTGTCATATTCTATACAGTATTTTGGATGAATCTACATTAATATTTTAGTTCACATAAGGTATGAGCTACAGAAATTAATCTCGTCATCCCCAATTATTGTACTTTGCTATCCTTGGAGGAACTATCTTGAAGCAAATATGTTGGACTCTTTTTGGATCCAATTCAAATGAAGGATATGATCCAAAAGCATGCCTACACAGCTTGAACTAACGGGAGCTCAGTTCACAGGATCAGACTAGAGGTAGTCCACAATAAATCTCCACAAAATGGATATAGCATGAAAATCAGCCTCAGCACCCACTGTTTCACTATACAGATCAATTCTTCTTGTGCCATTCTATTTGCTAATGTAGACATAGCTATTTATAAAAATTGCTTTCTCTACGTTTTTTTTCCCTGCACAAAGAGAGGCTTGTGTCTGCAAAGGGATCTTTGCCAGAATGCCACTGAAATCACAGACCCAAATAGCTAAAGCATATATGAACCTTTCAAAACATCAAGCTTTAGTATTAACAAAGCACTGATGCACAAGAAGTGGTCTTCTTATAAGTAGTGAAAAATATTCCTGCTGCTAAGATTAGATGAACATTTTGAAATATATTGTTAACAGACCACAGTGTTCTGTATAGAACTCATTAGATAAACAGGGAAAAAATAGCCATCAATAAAGATTTGAATTATTAATACATACATTGCATCAAAGTGGAACTCTTTGGGTCTTAAGTCTCACCTCTTGATTGACTTTATCTGCTGTCATTGTTAAAAAGTTTAATTATTAATACTGTTGAGAAAATTTTCTTTTTAGTAGCTGTTCACAAGAAAAGACTCTAGCCCAATATGAACAGGGAGAGTCACAGCAACAAATTTTAGGAAAATTCAGCAATAACTCTTGGAAGAATAGGATCAAATTCTAAATGTACATTTACATTTACATCTAAAAGTCTAATAGGGCAGATATGCAAACACAGATATTCATGCATTTTGTGAGCGATTAGGAATAAGGATTTTTGTACTGGTCACAAAAACTGTATCGATGATGACTTATTTTCCAAAATATGCAGTTGAAGTGTTTTCCAAAATTAGGTAAAAAACTTAATATTTTTTATTATTTTTATGCAACATGTAGTCCTCAATGTTTGTTTACTGTTCATTCATCTAAGCTGTCCAAATTATTCTCTAAACTTAAATGTCTTAAATTTAAAGGCATAGTGATTTTTAAAGAGTTGACACATTTTTTATAAATTGGACAATAAAACCTTGGGCATAAAATCTCAGCTAGTCAACTACACTTCTCTACAAGAAGTGGAAGGACGGAACTATAGAAATATTTCCCATCTAGGAAGTTATTTAATAGAATAGAAATATTCTTCACTAAATATTGAGGAATTTAAATTAGCTACACAACTTTTAGATCACTCAAGTTAGATGAAACAAATGCTGTTCTTGGTGAACACTGTAGCTATGCAAGTTATAATAATAAACATGCTACAGGCTCAAAATACAAGTCCTTGAAAGGGAAAATGGTTAATTTTATTCAGAAATTAGATATTTGAAAAGGCACTGTAGATTGGATGGGAAAAAAAGAGGCAAGAATGAAAATAATACAATTTGTTCCATTGTTTCATTTTAATCAGGGTTACATACACTTTCATTGTGACAAATAGATTGTTGGAAGAAATATATTTAAAAGAGGTAATTGAAGAAGAAACTAATAAAAAGGTAGTTACAGACAAAATAACAGATGAGGTCCATGCCCAGTACTATACTCCAAGGCTAATTATCTATACAGCCACCTTGTATAATTAAAACTCATGCTAAAGTTGTGGGGGTTTTTGTTCATTTTCTTGGTTTTTTTCA
>NW_008794122.1:679098-701894 GCF_000699145.1 Aptenodytes forsteri | reverse complement strand
CGTGCTGGCTGGGCCTGATCCCCTGGTTGTCCCCCACATGCCTTGTGAGCGCCCTCAAGATGAACCGCTCCATAATCTTCCCCGGCACCAAGGCCAGGCTGACAGGCCTGTAGTTCCCCGGATCCTCCTTCCGGCCCTTCTTGTAGATGGGCGTCACATTGGCAAGCCTAAATTTCATACTGAAATTTTCATACTGAAAAACCTTTAAAACTATATCACTGCTGTAAAATTAGAAGATACTTTTCTTCCATTGTAGGAAAATGTTTGAAGTGCAGCAGTCCACAGAACAATATAGAATTTGATGGGTATTTTAAAACACTAATTGAAAGAAGACATTTAGCTGATAGCAAACTAATTGTTTCAAAAATATCCCAAACATACAAACAAAAATATTTTTAAAAAAATTAGTTACATAAATTAGAAACCTACTTATATGTAGATATTGGTGCTTATTTCCTATTATGGCCATCTGCAACACCATGCTTGTTCCTTTAGGTTAAAAGTTACTTTGTAGTTGTCAGTGATGTAATTTGAAGCAAATTGCCTAAGTGTAAGAACTGTTGAAATGTGAAACTATTACTTTACACTTGACTCAAAATGTCAGTAATTATTTGAGAATGTAGTTAAGACAGTAAAGGTGCTTTAAATGTACAGCCTCATAAGAAGTACTGGAATATTTATCTGTGGAATTGATTACAACCATCAACTTGTTATACAATTATCACTGAATGAGAAAACAGTGTAATGTCACAGAAAAACATGTTTGTGGTTTGATTTTTTTTTCCCTTCAAAAGTCTAGTGGTGAAATTCTATGAAAACAAATTTTAACTTGTGTTTTCTAATAAAAAATAATCCTGGCATGTGTTTGTCAATATATGCTCCAGCCAATTAATAGTAAAAGCATGACTATTGAAGGAGGCAGTGAGATGATTGCCTGGAAAACAACAGTGGGGACTCTGCTAACTTCTTGGATATGCCTACTTTTATTATCCCAGGACTTTATTTTCACATGTGCAGTTTCATTTTCATTTTTGCATTCCAAATCAAAATCACTTTTATCTTTCACCTCAGATTTGGACCTGAAAATGAAAGACATCTGTTAATCACTTAAAAGTGATTTCATCATACTCTTAACAAAATCATTGAAGTTATGTATCTGAAGAAAAAAAAAAAAAATCTTATGCATAAAATACTGTAAAATATAAAAAGAAAGGCATGACATAATAAAAGTAGTTAAACTCAACTAAAATGTTCATAGTTAAAACTTTATAGAACTTTTCATAAGTAGAACCTCACTATAGATAGGTTTTAATAGTTGTAGTTTCAGCAGGGATAGAGTTAATTTCCTTCCTAGTAGCTGGTACAGTTTTGGGTTTTGGATCTAGGGTGAGAACAATGTTGATAACACAGGGCGTTATTGCTGAGCAGTGCTTACGCAGAGTCAAGGCCTTTTCTGCTTCTCACACCACCCACCAGCACCAAAGGGATATTCCACACCATATGACATCATGTTTAGCATATAAAGCTGGGGGAACAAGGAGGAAGGGGGGGGACGTTCGGAGTTACAGGGTTTGTCTTCCCAAGTAACTGTTATGTGTGATGGAACCCTGTTTTCCTGGAGATGGCTGAACACCTGCCTGCCGATGGGAAGTAGTGAATGAATTCCTTGTTTTGCTTTGCTTGAGTGCACGGCTTTTGCTTTACCTGTTAAACTGTCTTTATCTGAACCCATGGGTTTTCTCTTTTACCTTTCCGATTCTCTCCCCCATCCCACTGTGGGGGAGTGAGCGAGTGGCTGTGTGGTACTTAGTTGATGGCTGGGGTTAAACCACGACAATAGTCAAGCTAGTTGATGTATTCTGGAACTGGTTAGCATAAAAAAGAACACCTCCTCAGTTAAAAACATGGTTACACATGCAACATCGCATCACCATTTTAACAAAGTTGAAGTGTAAAACTTAATAAATGGCTGGCATTGATTGCACGTCACATAATTACAACAGACAACAAAGGATTTATGAGACTTTTGTTATGTGGTTGATGAAGAATGAGTTCAAATTACAGTTCACTAAACCCTACATTTTTAGTAGTCACTGTGTAGTCATCCCTGTCAATCACATGTTTACAGATATTTTTTGATCATAAGAACATTATCAACATTATCCATGAATACACTGATTGAGACTCAAGAAGGTTCTATAAAGAGTTCACAAACTGGAGTTCATGTTCTTTTATTCCACAGCTATAGACGATGGGTAACTTTCAAGGTCACAAGGAGAAAATAGACTGATGGATTTCCTGGAAGAAACCACAGGCCCACAGAAGTGTATTGTGATTGAAAGATGATTAAAAGTAGTCCGCATCATCTTTTCAGACAGCCAAATTCATTCTTATTATGCACTCTCTCAAATATTCATTTAAGAATGTGTTTAATGCTGTGACTGTAATTCAAGACACTCACTCTGATGCTTGTTATCAGTTCCAAAGTTTTAAATATTAAGATGTTATTAAAAAAATGTGCCAAGGTGAAATAAATCTTCATCTATTCTACTGTCAAGAGGTGTCACATAGACAAGTAATGTTTTTGCCTAACCACATCTCTTTCTCTCCAATACCAAAGTATGGGAAGTACCAAAAGCAAAAACTGCTTTGGACACTTAATGCAATTCTATTCTTTCATTGTACAGTGTCATGCAGAACATGAAATTTAGGTTTTGGGATAATTAGGTGTCACAGAAAAAGAGTAACTTGATATGATTTAGTCAAAACATAGTTAAAATAAAACATCAGAATTTTTCATTCTAAAACCTAGTTTTTACAATATTGTCATTCAGAAACAAATTAGGATCACATAATGAAAACATCATGTCTTTTATAAAAGAATCACATAATGAAAATATCAAAATTCTCCACCAGAAATGCTCTCTAAATAGCATGGCCATTTTCCACAGGGTCAGGCTGGCCTGCAGGTTCTGATGAACTGCACTGTTAGCCAGTACTGGGATTCTCACAGGAGATGGTCATTCTTATGATTCACCAGGGAAAGTACAACTCTTCAATTTACTGTCTGAATATAACAGAAATAGCCTTTCTGGCACAGGAGTCTGGGCTTAAGTCTCAACCTTGCTTTATATCTACATTGCAAATTGTGTTGCTGTGTGAAGTCACCCGAGCAAACTCTAAATGGATGGCACTGGAAGGCTGTTTGTGAGCTTCTTAAGTGCTTTGCATCTCTATTCATACAAAACCATTTAGATGAATGTGTGCAATTTCCACTTTGAACTTTGCAACTTTCAGGATTGATTTCACTATTTATTCTTCATTTACTTCATGTGAATGAATAAGATTACAGAGGTCAAATCCTAAGCTGATATAAATCAATGTACTCTTCTTGTCTGACTTTAGGCATCTGTTCTTTCCCTAGTTATACTAAGATGTTTTGCTTTTTCCAAACAAAACAACATAATGGGCAACAATATTGTCATGGCTGCAGACAGTCTTAGATCTTGATTGGATGAGGCAGCATGCACTTCATAAAGCCAGCTGGCATTAGCAAGAACACTTTCTGGTCAATGCCCTCTAAAAATAAAAAAAATATCAATCTCACCAACAGCAGACCCGTATTGCAAAGTCCAGAATTAAATGTAGCTCTCCCATTTGGCTGCTTTTATTGCTGCCACTATGCCATCTGGCCAACAAAATTATTTAGAACTGTATCAGCTTTATGTCTGTTACTTTCAAAGCACAAATATTTACATTTGAGGTCTGTCCAAAAATTCTCCTAGATAAGTGGTAGAAAAAGATGTTTCTCCTTCCAGTTCAGGACAAACAAAGCAGAATGTCTGGGCAGATGTAAGGGCAAGAAACTTTGAGCAGAACTTCCTTCAAAAAAAAATAATTCAAGAACTTTAAAGTGAAAAAGGAATTCAATACTTGCACTACTTTAAGGCAAATTTGAATAAATTGATTATAATTGGTTTTATGCTGATATCTTCATCTTAAGTGACATTGTTTTCTCAGATTGTTCCATATGATTATAGGTTATTGGATTAAAATAGATATAAAGCCGCAGTCTGTGTATAATTGAATATACAGTTCTTATTCAGAACTGTTAATGGAACAAAGTTTAGAGGTAGTTAGATCAATTGACTAATCTATTTTTTTTATTTCATGCCTTCAAAGATGAAGGTGTACCTTTCTTAAGCATTACGTAAAAGGTAACAGAAAATGCACAATTTTCTAATTGTAAAATAATTGTGGTGTTCATGTAATTACATTTATCACAGTGCTCTTCAGATAGAAGGAAAGAAGTTGAAAGGAAACTTTTTGTTGTAAAGTCTGTATTTTATTTCTGGCTCAGCACAAATGTAATATTTTGCTTTGGCAATGTCTTTCACATGTCTGTAGATTGAAAACAAGGATTACCCTTTACCTTCCTATAATGGTTACCCTAACCTTGTAGGTAGACTTTGTAAGTTTATGATAGAGACTGTCGGGGGCACAGATGGGAAAAACTGCACAGGCTAATGTAATAGTATTTCAAATAACTGAAGTTATTGTTGTGGGCCACAACAACCCTAAGAATCCAGAACACAGAGGATACTGCTGATTTCCATACTTATCATTTGCTATGTATCTTCTCGGAAATTGGAACAAAAACATGTAAATTTCTGGCCAGCAACACTACTATAAATATGCAAACATATCACTGACATAATCTTTCCAATACTGCATATCATTATGCAAATTATCTTTCAATTGTTTCCAAAGTATAAGCCTCTGCAAATAAATACAGCAAAAATAACTGGGGGTGAGGGGCACATCACTAGGACATCACAAACATTGACTGTGTCCAACCTTCAAGAATACATTCTGAGGCTACTCTGTCTCAGTGGAATTTGTAATGGATATATGTGCTCTCAAAAAAGCTCATTTTCACTGAACTATGAAAATAGCTAAAACTAGAGTTTCTGTAGCTGCACAATCATGCTAATATTTCAAATTCTAATTTTAAGATCAAGCCTGAGTTCATAGATATTCTTTGGTACTGTCCTTTAACTTCATCATCTATATTTGGCCTGATAAGCATCTAACAACATGGCACAAGTAGACATTTTACAACACATATACAAAGATACCTGGTAAGCCACGGGGAAAGAAAACAAGGTTTAAAGTGTTGAAAGACTATCCCTTTTTTAAAATTTGTTAAAGCCCAAGAAAACTGTGTAAGAGAGTTTCTTTATGTTCACTTACTTTTCTATCCCATTTTAATGCATACAAGGAGAAATTATCTCTTCAGGTATGCAAATATCTGAAATCTTTCCTATATAGATAAAAATGCTTATAGTTTTCCAGTAAATATATATTTTCCTGAAACATTTTAAGTAAGTCTGTTTTTAAGAATGTATTTTTCGATAACACTGAGACATTTAAATACATTAAAGCTGAGTTGCAAGTTGTTTCCTCTGCAAGTGGTTTGACACCAAAAGTGTCACTTCAGGGCAAAGAGATTTCAGGGCAAACTTAATTCAGGTTTTTGTGAAAAAATAACAAAGGGATTTTGAAAGAATGTAAAACATTAATTTAAAATTTTTTTTTTCTTTCACAGTTTAGCTGGATTTCAAGCTGAATTGAGCAATACATGTTTTTAATACATTTATAAAAGATACATGTTTATAAAAGATAAACGCTTTCCAAAATGTTTTTTCCTCCCACAAATTTTCATTTTTATAAGAATAAAGTATCTTTTCAGATAAATCCATTGTTTTTTCTTTTCTGTATTTTTCTTCTCCCTACTCATCGTAAGTGGAAAAACTCTATAGGTTTTACAAGGTATCAGAACTATTATATTTCAGTGATTGCTACACACAACCCACATGAAACAGATCTAATGCACTGAGATTTTCTGGATAGAAAGGCTCTCTCTACTGAATCCTACAGAGACAATAATTCACATAACTTTATTTAAAATATACACATATAAACCTTTACAAAATTTCATAAATCTGCACACACACCCTGGGCATGAGTGTATTTACACAAAGAATCATTTGTGCAATCCTTTTTCTCACATTCACTGTTCTCATACTTCCAATCGTCTTTCTTTTATATGAAACCTTCTGTGTATGTCTGACATGCTGGTCTTTGGGTCAACTGATAGAACGGTGCTAGAGGTTACAAAACCCGTAATCCAGGTGGTGCCCTGCTCCCTGTTGACCGATGGAAATATCTGTCAGGGAGAATCTAAGATTAGTTTGTAGCTTAATATCAAGGGCAAAATTATGAGAAGGCTGAGTTCCTTTAGCTTTTATGTGCTTTTGCTACCTCAGGTCTGTGTTGTAAGTAATCATAGAATCACAGGATGGTTGAGGTTGGAAAGGACCTCTGGAAGTCATCTTGTCCAATCCTCTTGCTCAAGCAGGGTCACCTAGAGCCAGTTTTCCTGGACCATGTCCAGACGGCTTTTGAATACCTCCAAGGATGGAAACTCCACAGCCTCTCTGGGCAACCTGTGCCAGCGCTCAGTCACCCTCCCCGTTTCCTGTAAGAAAGTAAGAGTGTTTTCTGATGTTCAGAGAGAACCTCCTGTGTTTCAGCTTGTGCCCATTGCCTTTTGTCCTGTCAAGCATCCTACTATCCTGGAACACAATAGGATTGCGTCCTGGTGCCAGCAGATCAAGGGAGGTGATCCTTCCACTCTACTCAGCACTGGTGAGGCCACACCTGGAGTGCTGTGTCCAGTTCTGGGCTCTCCAGTACAAGTAATATGAAAGACAAAAGCGTAAAAAGAAAAGGACAGCAGGAAAAGAGAAAATCAGATGTCTGACTACCCATATATATATTTCTTGCCAAATAGTGTTTTGTTGATAAAACAACTTATGGACTATGTGTATTTTGGACTGAAGTAAGTCTCTTATGAGATTTATCAGAAAACACTAAGCAATATTAAACACACTAGGATACTGACATAAAAAGTGCTTAATATGAACAAGCTCAGATATTTCCTAGGAATAAAGCAATGATACGGTACATTTTTACTTGAGAAGCTCAGAGTACTTCAGAAATACAAATTATTTTAACTATATAGCATTATTTATAAATAAATCATTACAAATTACTTCATTCAGAAATAAACACAGGCTGAAAAAAGTAAAGTGATTTCCCCAACTATAGGGTTCACATTTTTCTCCCTGGAAAATCTGGATACATTTGACCTATTGCATATAGGTTGTGTGCATACGTTATTGAGGTGTGATAAGTCTCATATTTAATGGACATATGGAACTTTTCCTTGTGTGAAGAATGACCTACCATGTAATAATTCACACCAGTACAGAATAATTTAATTCACTATATATGTGATATGCAATGTTTAATGTTGATCCATCCAGTAAGTCAAGATGCTAGGTAACTAGGTTAAAGCCATTGCTGATCAAATGGACAAATTATTCTTTTTTCACTCTCATTTCATACTTAAGATCAAATAAGAAGTCAATAACAGTGGAGAGAACTTTCATGAATGTTAAAGCCCTTGCTGTGATTACTGTTATTATGATATGTGTTTATAAGATCACATAATATCTGAATACAATTCACATAATGAAAATTATATTGAACTCTCTTAAAATTACACTCCTCCAACTTTATCTTCTTTACCCTGCACATTTAACTAAAAAATAGATTCAGAGGGACAACAGTCATGATAGCCATTGGTAAGGGAATTACAATATCAAACGGGTACCAAAAGCTCAGGTTCAGCTCAAACTGTCAAGAACATACTCCAGAGTTACCAGTTGATTGCTAAGAACATGACTCCCATGGCATTTATGAATTTATCTCTGGGAAATAATAACCAAACTGGCAGTGCTGATTCCCAAGTTCATGACTACTGCAGGAAAATTATTTCCAATATAATGCTTAGGGTTCACAATTCATAATGAAAAACCTGGAAATTAACCTGTATCCCCTGCAAACTACAGAGAACATATATAATCCAAAATACAAAGATGAGAAACCGCGTTCTGCAACAAAACACAAGAGGTCACATTCTATACCAGCTGGTGCCCTAGGGAGAGCTCTCATGACTAGCCCAGTACCATTCATTCCAATAGTTTAGATACGATGTAATGAACAAATGGAAACAAACTCTGAAGAGTTCTAATCTGAAGGAGCAGTCACGAAAAATCAAGTTTTAATGACAATTAAGGAGTTTTTTGCCACTATTGCTTCCTATGGATTTTAGACAGAAGGAAATGTAGCAAGTTCTTAAGACAGTCAAAAAGTTAAACAGAGTTATCTAAGTCTGGATGGATGTAAGATTCTTCTGATTGTATAGTTAGGATGGAATGTAAATTGTAAAATTAAAAATCGGCCTGAAGCCTCTAGGAATGTTCATACAGAGCACTGAAGCAAAAACCTGTGTGTTAATGGTTTTGTTTATGCTTACCGCATTATTTGGCTTGCTAATGAATCTTTAATACATATTAAAGATATCAAATTCAAGATATTTATACAGTGTTGCCAATGACATGATAAATGGAGATATTTCAGTAAGCAAGTAGTTGATCCTGCATACAGCAGTTATGCAATGTATTTTGTAATACTTAAGATTTCTTTTGTATACACATATTTTCAAGTCACGCTATCAGAACGGGAGAAACATGCAGCTCAGAATATTACTCTATATATGAATTGTTATCTAAGACTAATGAACTTTATAGCTATTTTATTGGTTTATATTAATCTCCATTTTGGACGCTCCTAAACTGATATTTCACAATCAAACCCAGATTTTAGACTTCTTTCTACTTAAGAGGAACTACACTTGACAAGGAAGTAGCAGATTCAATCACTTTCAGACTTGAAAAAAGGGTAAGAAAGTACTGTGGTGACAGAAAATTGGTGTTACGGGCACATACGTTAACAACACAGATGGCCATGTTTGCTGTCAACAAATCAGAGCAGAAAGATTTGTAGGAACTAAGCTCAGAAAACACATTATCATTCCAACGCTTTTCATAGTCCTGGAATATAGACTCATAAGTCACTTGTATACTTCCAGATATTTTGTCAACTGTTTGAAGTTGTTACCTGTTTACTCAGCCATAGCAGAATCAGAGATAGTTTCCTCTTAAAGTCTATGTCCAACATTTTTACTGTCCAGTGTTTCAGCATAAAGACAACTCTTGGGCATAGTTCTTTTGCAGTAAACAAACACATGCACTTCAAAGATATCAAGATATTTGTCAATACTTCACTTTTCTGAATGACAAGTTGTAATTTTAGACTAGGCTATGACATTGTAATTTACAAGTAATTCAGAATATGAATGAGTACCAGTAAGCTCTGTTTGTTATTTGTAAGTAACCATATCAAGTAGGCAAAAGCACAAGATGTATGAATCTTCAGAGCAGCAGAGGATGTTTTAATTCACTTTAATTCATATGCCATAACAAGGGTATCACAGTGCATTGCTCTCTCCAGGCCAGTTGATAAACAGTCCAGCTTTAGCTCTGACTGTGGTCTTTCACTGATGGTCAATAACATCTATTTTCCTGTTCAGTTAGTGGCATCACTAGTTAAGATAAATATCAAAAATTACCCCTTTGTGATCCTAGATTAAAATCATTGGCAGAAATGGGACACAGAGGCAGTTTCAGAAAAGGATTCCGGTATTCAGTGCAATTTAAATCAGAGGGTGACTTCACAGAAGTTATGATGGTGTTACAAGGGCATGAGTGAGGTCAAAATCAGTCTTCTAAATTACAAAGAATCTCTACTTTAGTAGACCTCCCATATCTACCAAGAACAGTCTTCCTAATACGTTCTGTTCTGTGTAAGCATGGCAATGCTAGACTGAAAGCGTAGTTACAAGAATTCTTTTTTCTTTAAGCAGCTCTCAGGAGTGCCAAGGAAGTGTTAGGAGCTGTACAACTAGTTCTTCCCAAAGGTATCAGAGAATAATCTAGAGTGCAGAAGAGATGGATAAGCTTCTATACATATTCTCAAGGAAGGAGTAATGGCTAAAGGGGGCTGATTTCCTCTGTAGGCTATAAATGACAAGCACATTATAACCAATAACGAATTAGACTCACACCTCACAAGAAATTAAATATGAGCATATTTCTAGGAGCTACAAAGACTTTGAACAACCACAGAAGGCTATTAGAGTTGAGATATCTTAGTACAGGTCATACTCAGCTTAATAACTAATAATTAATACCTAAATAAAATAATAATTGCTAATACAATCTTTACCTTCTTGTTTATACAGAAATAGGTTAGGATTAAAAAGAAACTTGTTCTGTCTGCCAACCTACATGTGTTCAAGCCTCTCTAGCTGTTTTTCAAGTAGAGGGATTTATTGGGGTTTGATATATATACCATTAGCTCTGCCTCTCAATATAACTATAAATGATGTTTAAAAAAAGGGGAAAAAAAACCCAAATGAGCAACTGAATTTTAAATTCCTGAAATACATTTGCAGTAGCAAGCTGGTACATTACTTGCTCTTTCCAGATCGCTCACTCTTCAAGCCATTGTAAATTAGAAGTAAACCCTTGGCAGCAATACACCTTGAGTCTGCACTAACCTATTCTCCAACATTTGAGACAGAAATAGGAACACTTAAATTTGAAGCCAGCAAGCACAGTAACAGGTGTCTCCTGGGGATGATGGGTCTCTAGTAAGTGAGCAAGTGAGTGCCTCCTAGGGGTTTAAGGGGCATGGTTAATTATTAACCTCAGCTACTGCAATTCTCTGCTATTTGGAATGCATGTTTTAAAATTCACAAGGTCAGAAAACATCTGTATGTAGGTGGGTGTCTGAGTGGGCTCCCAAGGGGAGGGGAAGACAAACAGTGCTGAAAAATACACACATTTACTGAGGTACTCAGTGCTAATCCTTAAGAAAAACTACTTTACCTTCAAAGATAAGTAGTACTGGAGGAGATGCATTTGAAAATACTTAATGGAAAGAGTAGTCAATCATTTTTCTCCAGAAATTATCTTTTTTTTTATTGTTTTTGAGAAAAGTGAGTAAGAACAGCACTAAATTATTTGTTTCTATCTACTGCAATTTTACAGGTTTTTTCCTGTGGGTTTTTTCATACTCAGTTCTATTTCCTTCTTCATGCACATTTTATGGTAACATTGATTTCTTGTGCTATTCTGTGGAGAAATTAGCATGCCCATTCTTTCCCAGAGCTGCAATAGGACATTTGTGGGTAAAGCAGCATCAAAAATATAACTGAAAGAGTAGCAAGCAGGGCTGCACACAGGATGCAAAGAGAAGAGCAAGAGAGAGTCCTGGCATTCTTAGAGCCTCGAACCAGCCCAGAAGGCCTAAAAAAGACCTGAAAATCTTTTATGAAGTTGAATTATGGAAGAAGTAATTAATTTTTTTTTGTCTTCATTAGAAACATAAAAGGACAACTTACAAATCTAGAAGTTACAATAAATATTTTACAAATTGTTACAAGTGTTTGACACCGAAGTATTACTTCTAGTCTCACTGTCTTATTTCAATGTAATAATGCAAGATTGGTGTAACATGTATATTGACCCAATCCTAACTATAGCAGAGATTTGCATTGATTTGCATACCATTTTTTCCTTTCAGAATAAATTTTCCATGGAAAAATTTGACATGTTTTGTTTCAAATCAATTAAAATATGCTGTTTGAATAAATCAACTGGCTTGGATGCTTCTTATTTTATTTATAATATTAATATGAAGAAATTATTTCAATAGTAGCAATAATGATAAATCTTTTGTTTCCCTGAAAAAAATGTAAATATTATCACACTTCTGCAAACTATCTTAAACTTAACAGATGACATTTCTAACAGAAAAGTGATCCATGTGGAAAATTCCAGAAACACACCACTTGATGTAATTTCTTTTCCATGCTACAGGTGTGCTATCTGGCCACTGAAATTAATTTTATTTTATTTATTATTACAAAAGAATCCATCAGAGCCACCCATACACCTTCTAGTTCCAAACAGTCTTACAGGAAAACACAAATAGTGAGCAGGTGAGAACAGGAACACTGTCCATAGACATCTCTATCTAAAGACCTCCATTACTTGCTCATTCAAAGACCACAGCAGCTGAGGATTCTTAACAGGATTAATAATGTGATTCATATTGACAACATGTGCTATTATAGAAACAATTTTTAACTGTAAAGCAAATTATTCTGTATTTTAAATGCATGTCAGATCAAGTATTTGTCTCAGTTGAACACTGTAGGTGAGCAGAAATGCGTACCCATTTGGGATGGTAGTGATGAACTCAGGATTCTTCAGGCAAACAGAAGCTATAATACGTTCTCCTGTACATCGTATTGAACCCAGAAACTGAGTCTAAGCCTTAGTATTTGTTAAGCGCTACTGAATTATATTGGCAGATTTCTGACATAGGCAGTTGCGGTCATCTGAATTCTGGTGAAGCAAGACAGATATGTAGGAGACATGTACCAGCTAGCTGATAACCCAGAAATGTGCATTACATGATCAATGTTGTTATTCTTTGATATGAAATAATTAGACAATTTTGTATATCAAGCTTTAGAAAGAAAAAGATGGTGCAAAACCATAATGTCTGTCTTCTGCATAAAATAAAGCACAGACCTTGACTTTTGTGATTAATTTTCTTTTTTCTAATGTCATGGGAGGTTCAGCAAAAAAATAAAGAATAAAAGAGGACAGGTAAATTGATTGTTTCAAATGGAATTATAAAACTATGTTATAGATAAAATCTAGTTTCAGCATCATGCTGTCCTGGCAAAATATCATATAAGTAAAATTTAGTCTTGAATGCCTTCAGCTCCCTTTTTTTTTTTTGGTTGAAGTCATTTAAAAATTAGGAGAAGAATGGAATGTTTTGAGAAAGATCAAAATGCTGTTTCATGAGTCCTGGGAAAACTGTTTATCAAAAGTAGGTGGTCTGACCAGCATGTAAAACTGGAACAGCAATTTAAGAAATATCAATACCGTCACAATGAGAATAAACAGTATAAAATTGCTCCAACAGGTGACAAGCTGGAACTGCTTTGTAATAAACTTCAGTTGAACTAAAGAAATATTGACCTGTTCGATATACAGGATGAAATAAAATATTTAAGTATCAAGGTCTATGCAGACTGCCTCGATTTCAGAAGAAATCAAGAACCTCTTCCACTTGAAAAATATTCGTTCTGGTAGAGCTCTTCCTGCTTCATACCAGAATCCAAGGAATTACATTGTTTGTTCTGAGTGTTTCAGTACTCATGCAATCAGGTACTATCATGAGTCTTAATGGCTGTAAGCAGGATCAGTTCATGAATAAATATCAGTAGTTGGTCTTTGAGACAAACTTCATTGGTCATTATGCCCATAAAGACTATAGGGTTTTTTTTTCTTTAAACCTTAATCATTACATCAAAACTAGAAGAAACAACAAGAAAAGAGTACACAATCTTATTCTCCTGTGGGGATAAAACATCCAGACTGATTTCATGCCTCCCTAGAATAAAGGATTTGAAATCCAGAGTTACTCCTGAAAAACAAGCAAGCAAGCAAGCAAACTCCATAATTTCCATGACTGAGATGATCATTTGTGGTTGGATACACTGCTTGCTATAGAAATTTCTAGAGTGCTATTGATTCCCCAAGGTAGGGAAAACTATCAGTATTATCCCACTCCAGTTACATCAATTCTAGAAACTGCATGTTGCATATCAATAGGGAATGCAATTTTTCACTGCGCTGCACTAGCACACAATAATAGTATTTTTCCCATCCGGCCCCATAGACTTGTGAGCAAGTCTTGGTTATGGGCCTCAAGTTCTATGATGTTCAAGATCTAAATACTAATGAGGAAGCTTGGTCTTCCCCTGCTTAACACAGAGAATAAAACTACAAAGAGGATAAATATGATAAGTATCCTCTGTAGGACCAATAGGGATAAAGTGACATATTGAATGCATACCACTGTAATTCTGGCTAGCCAGCTATTGTGATTTATTCTTATGCTGACACAGTACTTCAGAGTGAAATACTGCAATCTCTCCCACTCCTCTAGTGCTTGCCAAATCCCATTAGGAAATGTATAGTAATTAAGGTTAAATAACACCATGCTATCCAACTGTGCCCAGAAGGTACTCCGGAATGTCTCTGAAGTCAACCAGAAAGAAAGCCTCTCAGTCTAATGCCAGAAAAGGTGCTTAATATCTGGGAGGAGCAAGAGCTGGGCTGATCCCTACAGGAAAGTGAGCCAGGAGCCCAGGGTGGCTATGACACAGGCCAGGCAATGACTGCACCAAGAGGGAGCAGCCCCATTGCACACCAGCCTGGCAAGCAGAGCAGGGTGCTGACACCAACAGGTCCTATCAACAGCCTAGTGAGCATCAGGCTAAAGCAAGAAAATAAGCCAGGTTCAAGGTCAACCCACGAAATCCAAACAACAATTCGGGAACATCCAGGTCTGAGCTGAAATGGAGCTCCTGGACCCATGCTTTGTTTCAGATCAATTACACCATGCTGTTCTAGTGCCTAGGAATTAGTGTTACTGATGACTTTGCCCCTCTCATTACATAAAACCTGTTTTTTCACAGATCTGATGTGAAACAACAATCCCCTGTGCAAATTTTGAAACAGATGTCCTTTAAACTTTCATGTCCTCAGAAAAAGCAACTTTCAAGCTATATATTAGGAGATGTATCTTTCCCAAATACAAAGGCTGTAGCTACCAAAGCACATTCTTTCAATGATAAAAACCCCAGTTATGTATACCACAATATTTCACCTGAAATAGCCTGAAATAGAAGAATGACTGCACAGGCAGAGCACAAGAGGTCTTCTGCTGTCTTGAAGTACAATGAAAGGTAACAGACTGGACACCCTTTAGCTTTACTCTGACTGGCGTGGGCAGCAAGGGGTAACAGAGAAAGGGTGATGTCATGAGTACCCTCAAAAAGTAGCCTGAAGACTTGCAAGCATTATGCACAGCCCCAGTAAACACCACTATTTAAAAAAATCACCAGCTACCACGAGTTGAATGTTCACTTATAATATGTTCTGCACAGACATACTTAAAGGATGGCAAGGTTTGTGGGTGCTTTGTTTTTCTTAACTACTTATGGAACAATTTCAGTTACAGTCTTCTCTGTATCTTGGCACCTGTATATGCAACTGCCTAGCAGGGTGTCTGAAAACATTTGGCTTTACCCTGTGACTCATCATGCACTTTAGGTGCCTGTTTATTAATCAACAATCACACATCCTGCTGCATGTTATCATTTTCAAGGAAGCAGCAGAACCATTAGCATTCAGTGTTTCTTGTTTTGTATCTCACATCCAAGCAAGAATTAACCAACACACCTGAGATTTAATTATGCTAATAATTAACATATTTCAGTCTTTCATGCAGTTCGGCCTTTCCCTGCAGTTCTAGGTACTCAGGCACAGGTTTGAAAGAATTCCTACAAGTACTTCAGCAATATTGCCTATATGTTCATATTCACACTTTTAAGTTCAAATAGCAAATGACCTATTTTCTTCTGGAAAGATCTCCATGATTAAAGTAAATATCAGAGAAAAAAACTTGTAAGATTAATGCTTAAAAAAGGCATTCATTCCAGATATATTTCTAAATTACATACACACACACTCACTTTCCACTATAATTGTGGAATGTAAATAACATTAAAACAAGATCAAAGCCTGATATCAGAAGTAATTAATATTTCCTTTTTTTAAAGGCTTTTTTTTTTTTAAATAATTAAATTTTGTGGATACAATGCTGACTTTACCCAGTCAGTTAGAACAGTTTCTCTACTTACTTTAATGGAAACAAAAATTATGAAAGCCCCAACAGGTATACTTGTCATCAATTTGCCTGATTTATAGACATAGATAATTGCTGGAACTATAGAAATACTCTCTTTTTAAAAAGAAATCTTCTTATTGGGTAGTATTTCATGCTAAAATGAATGTTTGATGACAACCATTCTGAAATCAAGTTGTTCAATGGTTCTCGTTTTGCTCATTTGCTCCCACTCCACTGTTAGTTAGAGTCTTGCTGATCTCATAGCATTTGATATTGTCCCTCTTCACTTTAAGACAGCCTTAATTTCTAATAGCTCACAATAAAACAGTCAGTAAAAGCAGTCCAAAATGGTAATGAGAAAAAGAATAAAAAAGGAGTTATGAGGAGGGAGTTTAGTGATATTTCAAGATCATCAGTATTATGTCTCTTGGGAATCTACCTGTATCATGATGATCCATAAAATACCAGTAATTACAACAATCAGTGATACATATATGCTATTTAGTATATCTATCTGCATGTAACTACACTATTACAGTAGTATCAATGTGATGGGCATGATTGAGAATAATCATTAGAAATATCAAATTAAAACTTGATTTTTTTTTTTTTTAATAATCATAATATTAAAAAATAACAGAAACAGTTTTGCAAGACAGGATCTAAAGGGGAAGAATAAATATATTTTAAAAAACCCACAAACACCCATATTAAGTTTTATGTTTACACTAAGGTAAAATTACATGTCATTGCTTTCAGATGCTGATTACCTGATTCATGTCTCTAACATTAATAATGCTGACATATTTTACTGATGGCTGTCTACAGATCACAACTCAGTGTAGATTTAATCTTATATCTTCATACTTTTAAATGAAAGACTCAGAAGTTTCTTGCTTCTGACCTATTAAGAGCAAATAATAAATTACTTTCCCATCGCTTTAAGTAGAAAAAGAGTAGGATTAGGCTCTAAAGGACTCCTATCGTTACAGCTCACTTTGGCACATAAGCAAGTTTACCAATATAAACCAAAGACTGTGAAGCTAAACCTCATCTTATTTAGAGGATTAAAAGCAATTAAAAGTGTATTACTATATAGTCCCATTTGGTTTCTTCCTAAAGGTGTGTTAACTGCAAGTCACAATTGAACCAACCTCCTGGAAGGGTTTATTCCGCAGGTAATTAAAGCTATTGCAGAATTAAAGTTTTCATTCTTCAGGAGGAAGGTGCTAGCTGTGAACATCAGAAGCATCCTCCAGGTTAAGGTGAAAAAGTTGTAGTCAAATTCCTCTTTGCACTCACATGAGAAATGGGAATAAGAGAAATTGTAAAAGGAATCAGTGCAAACAATGGTTTACATAGGAAAACAAATCGATTTGAAGGACCAAGACATTTCAAAAACCTTTAGAAAGCACTATCAATTACAATATATTTTGATTTGTGTTGTATTTATGTTAAGATAGCTTGACTCAGTCAAAAGCTTGCATTATCCTCCAGTACTGCTGCGTAAGCACAGAAAGCAATCCAAATGCATTCTATCTAATCAGCATTTATTGAAAGGAAAAAATGACTGAATGAATTGTGGTCACATGCCATTATTAAGTATTTTATCATAAACCACAGAGAGGTGTAAATTGCATTTTTTTATACAAAGGGTCCTTCAGAATGTCAGCACACTTTTAAAAAAGTATACTACTTAAAGCATTCTATATAAAAATATGTAATGTGAAAATTTGTACAGAATTGTTGCTTAAAATTATAACATTTTATCATGAAATATTAATTAAGTTAAAAATTCATGGATTATTTTCATTTATAGTTACTTTACCTTGATTAAGATTTTGTCTGAGGCAATACACTGAAAATATTAAGTTTACTATAGACATTTTGAATATATAATTTAAGGTGGTAAAACTTCTCCAGAGACATGTAGGCCATAATCTAGCATGATGTTGGTAATTAGTTCTTTCTTTTTAATGTTTTTTGATACAATTTTCCCATTCCAAGTTGGAATGAAAAACTGATAAGTCAGATTTTTCTTACAAAATAATAACTGGGGGAAAAAAGTAGAAACAGGTCAATCAAAAGCTTTTGCTTAGATATTCAAAGTGCGTCATTGTAATGTATGCTGTACCACTATTACTAACACATTTCCAGAATGAAAAGTCATTTTGAAATCAAGCATTTAATTTTAATTTTCTAAGCTGAAAAGCAAGATATTTCATTATTCTCAAATGTATGTTAAAAAAAGAACAGAAGGTTTTTGAAGCAGACTGAGAAATGGTTCCAGCTCAACAAATCAGAATTTTCCCATAAAAAATATAATAAAAATATTATTATTATAATGTTTGTACTAATATACTAAAAATTTACATTCACTTCAGAGTTTATATTGAAATATCTGGGTCTTCCCACAGACAAACTGTATGGATCTCCAAACACCTTGAGAGTTGCGAGTTATAAGGGTACATGAAGTCTTTACTGGATAGAATGTGTACTTCTATTTTTGGTGACTGCAACATAACCTGGGTACCAGCACTGGTCACTGTTTGCTTAGTAAAATCATACACCAGTATTTGATTCTCTGTAAAATAGTAATAATCCACAAAAATTGAGGACATGGAAGATAACATTTTGTATCTTTGTACCTTTTTTGTATTTTGCATCTTTAGAAGAACTGGCTCCAAATGACAGAAATATTTTTTCCTCCAATAAATTTAAAAGAAATCCAACTTTTAACATTGAAAAAAATCCTATATCTAGAAAATCCTTTATCTTATACTTATTTTAAAAGAAAATAATTACATTAATGAAAACATAAGGAACATGGATGAGCTTGACAAAAATGTGGTAAATCCTTTCACCCTATCTGCTTTAAAAAAATTTCTGGTCATGGTAATAATAATGGTATTTTACAAGCTTTACTTATTTGTTTTTATGAACAGTAGCTAAAAAAACTTGGCAAATATTCTTGGCTACAAGCAAAATCTTTGCTACTTTGAGCTTTTTTACATTCTCTCCAATGGCATTTATCTGGCTGATCACCTTCTGTTCTTTTAGTAGAATACTATTTCTGTACGTTCTGCATCTGTGGTACTCACAGAAAGTTTACTGCATTTCAAGTACACTCAGAGATGTGTCAGAATTGGAGCTGATTAGACAGAACAGTGACACTGGAGAACATATTCTCCTCTAGCACAGTTCTGAGGCTGACTAATCCTTTGGAATCTCTCCCTACATCTGGAGTAACTACTTTCTCACATGTTTTATGTAAATTAATTCCATCTGAACATTTACCTTCCCAAGCACTTGTTGAAAAACCTTGCATGCAGCTTTGCTGAATAATGCAATGAATTAATACTTAGGATAAAGTATGATTTATTGGCAGTATCATCTGAAAACACACACAAATTCTAGAAAAGCCAAAGTAAAAATGCAGACTACTTATTATCTGTGGAGACAATATATTAATCATTGTTGTTGTAAAAAATAAAGCAGTTTTAATTACAAAGATAGGATAAATATTAAATGAGCACTTGATTTGGGGTGTTTTTTTTCTAATTAGTTCTCTAAACAAGAAATTTACTGTTTTGTGTTCAGTTCTGGCTTACTGCGTTAAAGCACTTTTGTATGAAGTGATTCACTGTCAGTGCCTTGAAAATCAAAATTCTGACTAAGGGATGCAATACACTTTTCAATGATAAATACTTAATTTGTATCCTCTTTGCCATATAATTTACATCACCTATAATTTCTGCAGCTCCACCTCCTGTTATAATCAAGCACAAATGACTAGTGTATTTACAACCCACATCAAAACCAACTAAAATCATCACACAGGTTTTATACATCAAATTAGTTCTACCTTTGTGTTTCATAGGGATACCAGAACAAGACTAGTCACATTTTAGCTATTCTGCAACAAACCTAGAACTTTGGACAGACTTCAAATCACTATATGTCATAGACTGATCCAGACTGCTTACTTGCTAGGATTAGC
Organism: Aptenodytes forsteri; assembly: GCF_000699145.1. Lineage (NCBI taxonomy): Eukaryota > Metazoa > Chordata > Aves > Sphenisciformes > Spheniscidae > Aptenodytes > Aptenodytes forsteri. Next base: position 682,081 of record NW_008794122.1, on the reverse strand, counting down.
TACTTTCTGACAGCATCTAAAATCAATACAAAGCATCGAATGCCTTAATTTGAAGCACCATCCTGGATGCTTTATGATTGGATCCCAAACTCCACGGGAGTCTGAAGACACAGGCATACCTAAGAACATATGTTTTGTTGTGTTTCTGAGCTAAGCAGAAAAATGCATAAAACCTGTCTGGCTTCCTAGACAAATTTGAAAAGTTAGTCACATGAGACCTTACCATAATATAGCATGGTATGAGCCATAAACATCTCTTTTTCCCAGGGACTTCACTAAACTATTTGAGGGTAAAGAGATCCTTATATAGAATTCAACCTTAATATCACTAGAAAGGACTGAGATGTCATGGTAAATATATACATATATATGTATCTCTGAAATAAAAGGTAAAATATCGGAATCTATTTTGACCTCAGATAAACTTTTGTTGATGGCCTTAGTGAATTCTTAATGTGCAGCTGCTTAAGGAGAAGCTGCTACTAATACCCTGTAAGGGCAGACACTGTTCTGTGAAGTTCAATGGACTTGTTCATTTATCACCTACCTTATTAAGTTTTAATTTTATTTTTATATGTTGTACATAACCAGTGATAAGCTAGTTGCTGCTAAAGCATCTAATAATCAATTCAAAAAAGCTTTTAAAACAGTGTGGAGAGACAGAGGTGGGTTATAAATGGAACTGCTGACTGACCTTATCTCTAGTGTCTTGAATGTCTCTTGGTCATGTTTTAACATAGCTCTGAAAAGAAAACTAAAATTCCTATTTCAACTTTTCTAAGACAAGCTGAAATAGAAAAAGAGCATTTGTATTCTGAGCAAATTCAAAAAGATTGCTGTTTATTTTTAATAATTTTCTGAATGTCTTTCATTCTTTCTACAGTAAAATGAAAAAGGAAAAAAAAACATGTGTGCATGACCATGTAGCAAGGGAGGGTTAATCACTAGCAGAACTTTGTTAAATCTACACTTCTGAATTTTTCATGGGGAAAAAAAATAAAAAAAAAAAAAAAAGGAGACTAAATCTTTATAAAATTATCTGTAAAATCTCCACTGAATTTCCTGGGAGGCCATTATTTTTTTTTATACTACTTATTACTATACAGCTGAATTAAGAGAAGAATCTTGCTGAGTCTGACATTTAGAAACTTCCTACAGAAACAAACTAAATAGCGAAACATAAGCAAAATGGTTAAATCAGTGATACAGAATCTAATGTGTCAGTAGGTAGCCTATGAACATGAATAAACAATACTGACAAGCAATACTGACAAAACCAGCCCTGTCATAGAGTACATAAATAACAGAATTTGAAAATTGAACTACTAGCAAAAAATATTAAAAATTTAGTTCATTGAATATGTTTGCTCTGAATACAAGAAATATAGCATTGATATTTTTAATTAATTTTCTCTCAAGGTTCAAGTGAACTCTTGATTATATTAATTAATGGCTGGAAATATAAGTTCTGAATAAGTGGCCTATATAAATATGTAACTGAGTTATAGATTCTATTAATATCAGCAATTATACGAGTGGTTATACTAACAACTACAGATGTCCAACTAACAAATTACCACTCTTTTTCAGGTGATCCATAATCACTATCGGTAAAAATTGAATTACTCCCCTGGATGATATAACAATTAGTGAACATAGTAATGAGTTAATAAAACTTATCAATGCTTCTTGATTAACATATCCATGTATTGCTAGATTTACACAACTGTTTATATTACTTTTGTCGACTAATCGTACTGTTTTCATTTTCAGTGGAGATGCAGCATATGAAACTGATGTAACTGACTGAAAAATTAAGCCTTGCATAGATTGCAAATTATTTCCTCAGGCTAATGCCTAAATAGACTATTAACAAAAGATCAGCTAGTTTGGTAGTTTTCTGGTTTGTTTTTGGTTTTTGGTGGGTTTTTTCCTTGTGTCACAGCAATGGATTTTGTGTCCCCCATTCCTACAGTTGTTAACCAGAATTAACTATTTCCTAAACCTGTGTGGTATCTGAGTAGGAAAGGTCCAGGACTGTATCTAAGGATTACTGAAAAAGGATTTTGTTTGAAACAAAGGAGACCTGTTCCCTAAAGTGATATCTGTGTTTGGTATCATAAACTAAAAGAGAAACATAGAGGTTTTCAGGTGCTTAAGGATTATTTTATTATCTTATGTCTACCTATGGAAAGGCTGCAAAATAAGGAAAAATACAATATATCTTTCCTCAATAGGAACACAAAAGTAAATCCTATCACTTTTTTTCTTACTGTAAGACATGGAAATGTTGGAAATTTTGTTGTTTTTCCTGATGTTCACATTATTTTTAGCTCATTATTTTTTACTATATTTATAGTTCTCCAATAAGTTTGTGCTATAAAGAATATAAATATATTATTATTTTAATTATTATTTCCTCAATTGTTGATTGAGTAATAGCATTCAGAGCTATCCAGTAGGGGCACAAAAGACAAACAAGATACTTGTAAACAAAAATTTTAGTTACTCCTAAGGTAAATTTTACATAAATCAGTTAACAGAAGGTATTGGTTAACAATTTCTCCTGTAGCAATCTTCTAGATATGTTTTTTTTATTTCCTGAATTAACTTCCTGTTAAATATGAAAATACATTTCTCTTTGTCAGAGCTGTGTAGGAGGAGAGGGCCATTTGTTCTGATTCCTACCTTCATGCCCCTGTACTCGGCACTGGTGAGGCCGCACCTCGAATACTGTGTTCAGTTTTGGGCCCCTCACTACAAGAAGGACATTGAAGTGCTGGAGCGTGTCCAGAGAAGGGCAACGAGGCTGGTGAGGGGTCTGGAGAACAAATCTTATGGAGGATCAGCTGAGGGAACTGGGACTGTTTAGCCTGGAGAAAAGGAGGCTGAGGGGAGACCTCATCGCTCTCTACAACCACCTGAAAGGAGGTTGTAGCGAGGTGGGTGTCGGTCTCTTCTCCCAAGGAACTAGCGATAGGAC
>NW_008794122.1:678420-679021 GCF_000699145.1 Aptenodytes forsteri | reverse complement strand
CTTAGGGACATGGTTTAGTGGGCATGGTGGTGTTGGGTTGATGGTTGGACTCGATGATCTTACAGGTCTTTTCCAACCTTAATGATTCTATGATTCTATGATTCTAAGGTCCACACTTATCTCAAGGGAATATATACTGACAACTAAAAAGCAGGAACTGCATCAAGGAATTCCAGCTTTTGAACTAATAGGCCACTCTTAAAGTAACCACAATTGAGAGAATCTTGAGAATTTAATGTGTTTAAACCAAAAAAACTGATAATTATTTATGAATGTGAGGATACCTCCTATTCTCAGTACTAAGCTGATACTACCTAAAGATTATTGCAGAATTTGAGACTCTGATACAGTTTTGTCCATTATTCAGAACAAGATTCAAACTTTCCAGAATAGTTGGCACTACTGCAGAGGCACAGGCAGTCAGCAACAGTGCAGACTTGTATAATAATGTACTTGTAAGATCTGCAGCTCTGGAAGGTAATTGATTTGTACGCAGTTTGTTTTTTTCTTGTATTTACACAGTTCTTTGTAATAGAAGATGAACTTTATATCTGCAGAGTCAAGGCAGGTATATAAAAGCTAAATTTCCTTATACTGATTG
>NW_008794122.1:673037-678409 GCF_000699145.1 Aptenodytes forsteri | reverse complement strand
GTGGGGGGGGGGGGCATTTAATTTGGGTTAATTGGCTTAATTTTGCTTAATTTGGGTACTTACATTGGAAACTTCTTTCTTAATGTTTTTAAAACTGGAAAGCTGGAGCTTGATACTGTGGTCTGCAAGTACCTCTCCACACAGTAGAGTCATGAAAGACATGAACACATTTGAAAAGATTACTCAAAGTACCTTTGACTGTAACTGATGTTAGCTGACTGTCTTCAGAAACACTAAACTTTAAAAATATAAGGAAAATGGATTCTATCTCAAGTTGAATGTCTGGAGAACATTTTTTTCTTTTCTTGGACTCCTAAACTTTGACCAAAATTGTTATTCAGATGAAAAGGTATAATCTGTGGGGGGCTTTTTTAGCCTTTCTAAATTACCTTTTCAAATAATAACTGTTTTCGACAAAACAGTCAAATGAAGATGAACAAAAAAAATCCAAGCAGTGAAAAAAAGGACTAAAATACTGAACAGTAAGAAAGAATAAAACAAATAAGACTACTCTGAATATTAATATCATTATTATAATTTCATTTACAGAGTACAGATATAGTAATAGGAGCCCCAAAAGTATCACAGAGAGGAGGCATCCAAAAAGAGTTGGTGGTGATAATTAGATGTTATCTCAACCAAAACTGCCTTTGTTTTCATCTTTAAGATCACATTAGCACACAGTGTTGAGTAAATTGTGACTGTTCATCACAAATCTCGGAAGCGCATGGAACGTATTTATCAACTCAATCAGGACAGTTTGGCTTCATAAAGGAAACAGAAGCCAGCTATCAACAACATCACAAATCTAGTACACTCCCATGATAAATGGCATGCCAAATTTTGCCCAGACATGAATACAAGAAACTGTTTTATGGACTTTTATACATACATATCTGAGCACAAGCATACTTTAGTAAAGTATGCATCTGAGAAGATAATTGGAGTAAAATAAGCAGTGGTAAGAATGCTATATATGAGAAAGCAGTACAGAAGACCTCTTACTTGTGAAATAGAAGTCATATGATAAAAAAAACTAAAGTCAGCTGTAACCTCAATGGCAATAATTTACCAAATGATTCTTAAAGCTTTTTGGAACAGTGTTTAAAGGGACTTTTCCCTTTAGCATGCATTGCTTTCTTCTCTCATAATAAACAGTACCAACATACACGCACACAAAATGATAAAGATTTCTAAGAAACAGATTCTTGTACAAGGGTCAATTTTTGTCTTAGTTATCAACTTCAAAACTGTCTCTAGCCTCAAAGTGAAAAAAAAAAAAAAATCTCAGAATGGAAAATCTGGACATATATTTCTAATTCAGTTCATCATTCTCAAGATACAGTTGAATCAGTTGTGCCAAATCCCATTCTGTTTCATCTGAGCTACTACATCCTAAATCATTTCAGGAGAAATTGCTGACAATGGTGTAATTATTGTCAGGTGTTCCTGCTATAAACAACAGGAGCAAAGTTTCAATCACCTATTTTTACAATGGAGAATGACTTGCAAACTGACAAAGAGTAGCTTTTGACCTTTAATATTCATAGGCTATAGCATATTGATTTTTTATTGTTTTCCCGTAAATTAATGGCTAAATGTTATAGTCTTAGTTAATGCTAATTGAATAAAAGGTATTCTTTCAGTATTTCTGCAGGCCATGAGCAGACTGACATTTGTCTTAAAGAAAAACAAGATAGATTATCTGTAAAACTTCGACTCAAGTAAAACAAAACAGAATCCTTAGATTAACCATGGTGTCTCCTGAATTCATTGAGTTGCATTTCCTTAAACTTTATGAAATCAAATAATCATGTTCCATTTCCAGAGCAGGCAAAACTCACACTATTTTAAAATCAGGCACAAAAAGTATACTGCTGGATCATTCAAAAAAATCTTTTTATTGTAAATATGTGCCTCAGTGTCAGACAACTTGCTTCATATATAAGCTGACAATGCATAAACTGTTACTGATTGTTCTGTAAATACCAGGGAAAATAGGAAAAGATAAAGGATTTTTAAAAAAGCTATTTGTCCTAAAGACCCAAATGGTTGCAACCTAACCATGAAGAAAACTTAGAAATCAGAAATGTTTATAAATCTTGAAATAAATTAGGTTATTTCCACTAAGAACAGTCAGGGAAAACAATAGTTTTAAGAGTCTGATGACTTTGGTAAATGGTATTATATGTTGGGTGTCAAAAAACAGAACTGGATTTGATGACACAAGAAATATTTTTCCAGTCCCATTTCTTATGTATGTGAACTGAATTGCTTTTTACAACTAGGAATTGTCATAACAAATCCCCCTACTCTTAAGTAAGCAGGAAACCTTTGTTTGAAAGCTCTGGTTTCCTTTTATACTTTGCACCCTCTACAGACATCCTTAAGGACATTATTCTGTGTCAGGAAGGGAGCTAAAAGATACCATCACTCCAGAGATTCTTGTCATTCCAGATCAGGGACTGGAATGAAATGGTACCAGCATTTTTTCTGGCATCATCAGTTTCTGCAGAGTTTATTATTAATTTTTAATTAAGTTTTGAGAACTGAGATATTTCTTATGCTGAATTTCTTATGATATGACTTTTTTATGTAGACAGACTGAAACTATTACTATAAAAATTATGAGAATTGTACTGCTTTTATGTTGGGTGAATCCTAATGCTTCACAATTTAATGATCAGCTTTTCATATTGTAAGACTTGAATTTCACGAGCACTTTTGCATGCTCGGTGGCAAGCCATACATTTGTAAAACTGTCTGAGCTAATTAGTACAATGTATCCACTTATGTGCACAAATGTCTGATAACAGTGTGGTAATGGCCTGCACAAAAGTAGCCTCCCGAAATGTGCATGGATCTCTGATACCATGTAATAAAAATCTGAATGAGTGAATTAAAATAATTTAACTGTTGATTGTTTTGGTGCTTAAGTTATTTCCAGAGTTTGTGATAAATTCTGAACCTTAACACAGAATAATAACATTTTAACTGTTTAGGTATTCCTTTGCCCAAACAACGTAAAGTGCACACGTATCTCATTACATGTCAGTGACAATTGCAAAAAAAAACCTATTACAGAAACATTTTCCCCTTACAGTTCTTGCTTCCTAGATTGACAGATTCCTCCTAACAGAGGAACAGAGAAACTAAAGACAAAGGATTCCTCTATTAAACAACATAAAAGTCAGACTGTGATTCACCATTATTCTGAATGTGATACTAGACTAAGGGCAATAAACAGAAGTTTTACTGAGACCATAATTAATTTAATCATCTGATGCTGACAAACTCATGGCCCAACTCTTTTCCAATTAAATCAATAGGTTATAAGTCAGGAGAGAATTTGGCCTGGAAATGTCAAAACAGAATATCAATGAGATCTGAGTACCTAGTTCTTTTTAAAATTCCAGACTTCTTGGAGAAAAAGCATTGAGAAGCTAGCATACCTGTTCATGGGTAAATCCCATCTTCTATAGTTAAAAGGCAGATGTGGAACAGCATGATAACATTACAGCATGATGAAAACAGAGTATTTCTGAAGCCCTTAGATTAAACACTTCGAAGCAAAAAACAGATCTAACTAAATATGACCCACAAATTATATTTTAAAGGATACGAGAGTAGAGCCTCACCTACACTAAATTAGTTAAGCGTCAATGACTTCAAATAAGCTATGCCAATTTATATCAGATGAAAATCTTATCCATAAACTTCATCTTTTTAGGGAGCTTGTGTCTGTGTTGTAGTGAACAGTAACTGCCAATCACTGCCTTAGGTGGAATATGAAGTGTATTGCACAGTATATCATAGCATGATTTAGGTAGGAGGGGCCTCTGGTTCATCCTGCTGCCCCAAACTGGGACAACTTAAAAGCAGGAGGTTCAAGGTCTTGCCCAGTCAAGTTTCCAGGAATGGAGGTTCCACAGCCTCTCTGGGCAACCTGTTGTACTGTTTGACCACCCTCACAGTGAATTTTTTCTTCCCAATAGCTAATTAGAATTCCTCTTGTTGCAGCTTGTGAGCCTTGTCCCTTTTCTTGTTACTGTCCACCTTTGAGAAAAGCCCAGCTCAACCACCCAATATACAGCTGAAAATAGCATTCACGAAGCCCATCTAGCCAGAAAACTCAATTCTTTCAACCTCACCTTGGGTGTCACATGTTCTAATCATTTTGATGGTCCTTTTCTGGATACACTCCAGTATGTTAAATTGGATGCCTGACAAAAACCCAGACTTTGTTGCAAGGTATCAGATAGGTTGGTCCTTTGCTTCTCCAGCAGTAGGACAATTTAAACGACTTACTTCTTTGATTGTGCCCCCAACTAGGATCTAGTTAACATATGATTTAACTGATCATACTAGTATAGACAGAACAGTAAAGAACTCTGTGATTCAAAATACAGTTCCACCTTTCTTAAATACATACATACATTTTGTATTTTAACATTTATTGAGAAATTATTGGTATTTATTGTTTCCCAATTATGGCACTGTAATGGACTGCAAATTAATGATTTTTTTGTGCAAAACAGAAAATGCTGTTTTGTAGTATACATGACCAACATTTTAAAGAATGCAGCAGCAAAATTATGGGCATTTTACTCCTTTGAACATGAAATTTATATTTCTTAATTCAGTATGTGGGAGGCAGAAATACAACAGATACAACTATAAAGAGTTAAAGTGCTTAAGCTTTTCAGTCAAACCTTTGGAAGATATTAAAATTAACTGAGCCTCATATGCATGGACTAAGGAGATCATTTTTTGTGACGAAACTTTCAGTTCTTGTAATGTTATTATTCTGTACTGTTTTATAAGTTGTTTTAATGACTATGGAAAACTTAAGCAAAATTAAAGTATATATGTGCACACACAGGGATCTTGAGTATCTTTATCTTACACATAAATGTGTAAGATAATGTGTACATCACACATAAAATGCATACAGACCCATACAATATACATATATTGGTCTTTGATGTCTTCCACAGAGCTTTACTATCAGAATGATAACTCTTAACATGCATGAGGCTAACATAAAATCCTGCAAAGACTTGTGAATGTGAAAAAATTTCCCTTCTTAAGCACTGCATTCAGTTCTAAGGGGTTACTAGCAAAGCTTATATATATCTGTGAAGGATCATAGCCTCATTCTATCATGTAATTTTGGATTTAATTACAAATTAGCAAATATTAGTAAATTGCAGAGTATGATTTAGGAGAATTTAATGATGAATACAAATTATATTATGATGGGGAAAAATAATAGGAAACTAATCAATGGTCACAATTACAATCTAGAGGAAAATGCAAATCATAGAATCATAGAATCATTAAGGTTGGAAAAGACCTGTAAGATCATCGAG
>NW_008794122.1:632778-672480 GCF_000699145.1 Aptenodytes forsteri | reverse complement strand
CGCTGCATGGGGTTGTTGTGGCTGAAGTGCAGGACCCGGCACTTGGCCTTGTTGAACCTCATACAGTTGGCCTCGGCCCATCAATCCAGCCTGCCCAGGTCCCTCTGCAAATAACTATTAAATACTAGTTAAAATAATATTAAATTAATAACTTATTAATTTGTGCTTAACATTATCACACATGGAATTAATATTAAATAATACTGGAAATAATATTAAATAATACTAGGCAAAACTGAATGGTCCATTAAATGTAATCAAAAGCAGCTGGTAGTAATCAAAGCATAGGTACAGGAAGGTCATTACAAAAAATGAGACCATTTTTCTCAATATATAACAAACCAGTGTGTTGAATCAATGATATAGTAGACAGATTTTTTGCAAAAATGCTGATCTGAGTTGTGGTCAGCACTTGTCTGTACAATTTACATTGCCACTGTTGACACCTGCAGATGCCCTCAAACTCGATTCCCCTCTTTATAAAAGACTACAGAGCTGCTGGCAAAGCATTCTTTTGCAAGGGACCTTCCCTCTGGAATGCTTTTCTTTGCCAAGGTCTAAAATAGCCATAAACTGTTGACATTCTGGGTATGTTACAAAGTCCATCTGTGTGAACTGACTGAGGCAGTAATGGGTGGGATATCTCGTGGGAAGGTGTGATGGAGGTGTACGGGTCTTATGACTAGAAATTAAATGGGGTGCTAGAAAGTGGGAGGACAGAAGAGTGCTGCTTTTTTTGGAAGTTTTATTTATTGCAGTCTCTACATTATGTTCCAAAATACATGCCAAGGTTGCTCAAAATCTTAGGTGTCCTTTGGCGTGCTTATTTTGGATGAAAATCTAAATGAATGATAATTCTATTCCTAGTGTTAATGATTCATTTTGTTTTCCAAATTTCTCAGAGTTTTTTCATAAATTAAAATCTGAGCAGCAGACTGTTATTTTTCAGAATACTTCCACAATGAAATTCATATGACTTTTTAAAGACTAAGATACTATGCAGAATGAGTAAGAATGCAAGAATCAATCCAAATGATTTTGACAGTTAGAGCATGAGGTTTTACAGCAACTTTTTTTGTTAAAATGCCAATGTTAAGCAAAATGTATTGTAGTGGTAGCACTGGTTGCTTGTCAAGGGAAAAAAAGAGACAAATAATGACTCTGGTTAAAAGCACAAATAAATAAAGAAATAAACAAAATGCCACTGATTTATTAAATTAAAATATCTGTAAGGATATTTTGATAACAGTATCCCCTCTATGGCAAGGAAAATACCAAAAAAAATGTGACTAATTGTTGATTTCAATTGCAACAATATTCAAATATTCCTGTATTGAATAGTAAGAATAAAATCTGAAACACATATTTTAATCACTGATCTTCATTTTAAGACTACACATATATATTCTAATCTAATCTTTGTTTACGACAGTAGCCAAAGTCCTACAGCTCACCTCAATTCAGCACAGTTCAGATAGTGAAAAAATGTTGCAGACCACCAATACTTGAAAAATATTTGTTGCTTACTGCATCTTTATAAGAATAACCTTGTATTTATAAGAATAGTTCCTCTATTCATAATTATTTGAGACATTCTATGCAAAACCTTTCTCTTTCAACTTAAATGATCCCTTGAAATTCAAATTTTAGCACTGATCCATACTAGGGATAAAAGATTACTCACAATTTATGTGCTCTGTTCTACACTTAATACATGATTAGGCATTGTTTTCACCAGTGGCACTAGGGACAATAAGCTGGAGAAGGTGACATTCCCAAAGTCTTTCAATTTTTCTCAGTACTTAGTCACCCAAAAAATTCAACAGCTGAGATAATCGTGAAAGATCATCTGCAGTAATTCTTTTAGACATCCTGGGCCCCCTTTGGTTCCATTGGAGTGTAGTATTTCCAGATTAAAATTCAGTACCATAAAATGCTAAGTTTGATCACACATCTGGGGTTTTTTTAGAAGAATGGAAAAAATAAATAAATAAACAGCTCAGTATAGACAAAGCCATGCCTTTTTGTGGTCAATCTGTTTTGAGGACTATGTCAATTTTTCACTATACGAAGTTCATGAAGAGACAAAATATTTGCCTGTCACAAATACTGTGATTTGTTGTAAATATACCTAAAAGTTCCACATTGATATTGTCAGCTGATGTATGTTAATGAAGCTACTTAGATGTATAGATATCAAGGACAAAATTTATATTTTTTCCTTCAGAAGTCACAAGATGTTGTCAAGACATGACATGAAAGTATGTGAGTTTTTTACTTTTTCTTTCTTTTCCATCTTTTGATGAATTTCTCTGTTCTGCAATTCTTTTTTGATGAGGAATTAAATAACTCTGGAGCCCTCAGCATAAGAAGGACATGGACCTGTTGGAGCAGGTCCAGAAGAGGGCCACAAAAATGATAAGGGGGAGGGAACACCTCTCCTCTGAAGAAAGGCTGAGAGAGTTGGGGTTGTTCAGGCTGGAGAAGAGAAGGCTTTGGGGAGACCTTATTGCAGCCTATCAGTACTTAAAGAGGGCTTATACAAAAGATGGGGGCAAACATTTTAGCAGGGCCTGCTGTGACAGGACAAGGGGGAATGGCTTTAAACTCAGAGAGGGTAGATTTAGACTAGATAGAAGGAAGAAATTTCTTATGCTGAGGGTGGTGAAACACTGGAACAAGTTGCCCAGAGAGGTGGTGGATGCCCCATCCCTGGAAACATTGAACGTCAGGTTGGACGGGGCTCTGAGCAACCTGATCTAGTTGAAGATGTTCCTGCCCACAGCAGGGGGATTGGACTAGATGACCTCTAGAGTTCCCTTCCAATCCAAATTATTCTATGATTCTACAAAAATTTGGTTTTGTCAACTTTTAAATGTCCTTAATTTCTGCTACTTATTTGGTGTAAATCATTGAAAGTTTGTTTAAAAAAAATTCATAATTTTTTTTTATGAATTAAACTAGAAATAACTAGAAAATGGTTCAAGGTTAAGGAAACATTAGTTGGTGGATCAAGCAAAGAGAAATTTTAGGTAGATATTAAATTTATGTTTTATTTTCACTTATTCCGCTATTCATTGGAAAGAACAATTGCTAATTTCAGATAATTCTGATACACCAATAACAGCTTGTTGTATCAGGTCACATGTTCACAGTCACATAAACAAAAAATTATATTTGGAAATAAAGTCTAAAGAAAATAGAACAGTTGAAGGTTTCAAAGTTAAAAATTATCTCAAAGGAAACTGTAAGGCTTCTTAATAAAAGAATCATTTTCAAACAAAAAAATTTTTTTTTTAATTCCCTTATAATTATCTCTATCCATAATTGCTGCTGGCTTTTCTCAGCATATTTAAGTATTCTGGCTTTTAAATATTAAATACATATTCTTTCAAAACTTAAAAAAACCCCAAAGCACATAGAGGTGAAACAAACAAAAACACGTTAGCATATATTTTAAAAGTTATCCAGTTACTTATCCTGTTAAATACATTGATCATCAGTCTTCAAAAAAAATCTGCTTGGTAATGAACAAGCTCACTTAATTACCCTCCCCTTCTCCACATGCTCGTCTCTTTTGATACTGTCTAATGTCAAACCAGACAGCCTCACAATGACTCTCGTGTCCTTGTAAGAAGCTATAAGAGCATAACTTTTCATTGCAGGCAGCCACCAGTAACAACAGCACTTCAATTATGTCTAAATCCACCTAATCAAGATTAATGTAAAGCCTTCCCTGGAATTTTTTTTTTTTCCTTTTATATCTTTTTTTTCTGCTCATCTTTTTTTACCACAAAATTGACCATTCTACTTGAAGAATGCTATAGATTCACACTGAAAATTTCCAAAAAATTTAAAAGCAGCAGAAGGCTTTCCTCTGATTGTCTGTCCCTGAAATATAGATTACATTGAATTCTAGTTTCTACACCTTAAAGATTTTACATTTATGTCAAATAGCCAAGAACATTCCAGTGTGCTGAGGCAGATGAACCCAGTGTGCCTAAAGTATGTCAGATACGATCAGCTCCAAGAAACACTGAAGTAAAACACTGAGACCTTTTGAAGTTTATTTAAAAACAGCCATAAAAACAGACACATTAATCAGGCTGGCATTACTATCAGTGGTGTAAGTAGACAGATAATATAAGCCCATGACAACATGTGTGCCGCAACAAAACTATTTAGCCCCTACTCTTGCCACTTGTAGAAACAAGGCACAATTCACACAGGACATTGAGAATTTGAACCTTTCCAATCATAACTACTGAATTTCTGCTTGAGTTCTAATTCATATAGTGGAAAGACAACTATCTGTTGTCTACGAATTAAGCAAGGCTTCATTACAAAAAAGTCCACGTTTTCACTGTGGTATGTTCAGTTCCATATGTCCATCATTCACACTGTCAGTACACAGGCAAGAGCTGCACGTACACAGTAATAGTATATTCCAACTGAGGTAACACTGAGATAACAAAATGCTGCCTGGCATCGAGTTCAAGTTCAGCCTTTTAAAATCACTATTTTAGAGTGATAGTTTTTTCATTAGGTTTATGGATCAGCTGAATAATTATACGTCTATACAAATGTACCAAAACAACCCTGTCCCTCCCAGCAAATTAAACAAATCCGAAGATAATAGTACAGACAAATAGCTGGAATAATAGACACTTCTATAAATAAACAGAATTTACAGAACAGGTTTTACTGAGAAGAGAGACATATTAGCAAACAGGAAAATGCAAAGCTGATTGCAGAAATGACAAATCAACTTTTGCATTGCAGTCTGTATTTTATATTGCTTGTTTATAATGTTTTGCCTTTGATATGCTTTAAGAAAAAGAAATAAGAGCTATTAAAATGACTCCTTCACATGTTAAGAGTGACTTCAAAACACAGTGAAAAACATATTAATAAACTGTCTTTCTTGCTTTGCTTACTCCTATGTTAGAGCTCTTTGAACTAGGGCCAATACTGGCAGTCATAGATACACGGTAGCTACCAAGCAGCTACCTTGCTGCTGAACACTCTGCAAAAGACAAGCTAATTATGCTCTGCTCTCTCTTCTATGAATAACTCAGCATTACTAGCACTCCCTTTCCTTTGCATTTTCTTTCATACAACATGATGCTGAAAAGTGCTAGAAGATCTGGAATGTGTTTTGTATACAAAAAAGTATTACAAAAATCTGGATTTCTAAATACCCTTATGCTTGTTCCTTGGTACTTTCAAATTAATTAAAACTGCAAATAGAAATACATAAGGTTTTTGTTTGTTTGTTTGTTTGTTTAAGTAACATAAAGCAAATGGCATACTTTAAATTCTAATGCATGTAAGTATGCAGATTATGCACACATAGTGCTGCATTTTTTTTTTTTTTCATTTTATAAATGCATTCTCTAAAGAGAGAAATTCCATTTTTTAGGGCTAGAAATATTCATCATTTCAGAACAATAGGATCTTCAACATTATAACAATAAAGCTGATTCTTGTTTTAAGGTTTGGACCTTATATCATGTACAATAATAACCCAAATATTTAGGATTAAAATAATTTATAAACAATACCTCTTTTCCAAAATTCATTATTTTCTGGGTTAAATTTCAGTCATTAGAATATACCTCATTTCTCTTCCTATTTAAGTGCCATTTAGTTTATTTACTCTTAATGAAAGATATAGCTCAACAGAAAAGAACCTGTAAAAGGTGAGAAATTCTGAATAGAAAGAAACTATCCACACACACAAAGTAGGAAACTAAAGGAAATACTTTCAAAAGCAGGCTTTCTCTTTTGAACCTATAGACAATGTACAAATTGTATACATATCTGGAATGCAGTAATATCTGATTTGAAGTCATGAGCTACTTAAAATTATAGAGCTTCAAATGGAAATTGTGCAGAGAAACTCAAGGTGTGAAACAGACTGTTCCTTTATTATGTAAATGATGCAATATTTAGGGTAATGTACAGATGTACGTTCTGATTAGACCTTATTGTTGTAAGTTTTCTAAAAATATGAAGACAATCACAATTTCTGCTCCTCACTTCTGAGGCAGAAAGACATATTTTGTGTGCTGTAATGTCAATACAGCTAAATACAAAAAGAAACTCATAGATTGATTAATTGAACCTCCATAGCACTCAGTAAATTTAAATGGAAAATGGAAAATGTCTTTTAGTATTGCTAATTCTAAACATGGCAGTAGAAGCCCATCACCTGAAAATTTTGCCTGTAACTGCTGGCTTTTGTGTGCACCTTTGGTTAAGGATGCATTTGTACAAGAAAATGTTGTGTAGTTGAATGTAACTGCTACTGAGCATAGTACAAGAATATTAAACAACTGAGTAGACTAGAAAGCAAAGTAGTTTCTCTTGAGTAGGAATAGCTTGATACAATTCTCATTATATTTATTCATATGTAACAGATACTTGAGATAAAACTTATTTAAATCAACAGCAGTTTCTTTACATTTTTAGTTTTAAGAAAATTATTTAAATATCTAAAGGTTTACTGGATTTGTCCCTCCTTATTCCTAAATTTTACCTTCCTGATCCTGGACTTTTTTTCCACGTAGTACTATATGTACAATTTAAACCAAAAAAGGCAGAATCTTCCACCCATCATCACAGCACTTTCTGATTGGGTAGACATACAAAAACTATCTATTAGTCTCTGTGTGTGTATGTATATATAAAAAAGATAAATAACATCATCAGTAGAGCAACTGTCACATCACAAAGTATGTGACATATAGGCCATAATGAAGTACATGACATCAATCATATGTTTGCAGTTTTCTTGTGTTTTGAAGAAAAAAACAGGAGAAATCATAAATAATAAACAATAAACAATGATATAGCTTTAAATGTGCATGTTTAGGTGGCAATGATAACACTTTCTAGGAAGTGTTTTACCCTGGACAAACTTTCATTTTTGTTATCAGGGCTAGAGAGATTTAGCAAACAACTGAATGAAGCAGAAGAGCCATTGTCACTTAATTATGTTTGAGAATATCCTATGCATCCTTCCTTCTCCAGGAAGCCTGTGCTTTAGGAATCTGAAAAGACTATATGTAAGACTAATGTACCTGTGAATGGTAACATAAACTTGAAGCTAAAAATTTAATTTCTAGTAAAGACAAGACTTGTCAACTATTTCTGATTCAGGTGGATCTATTCTATCACAGGAACAAGGAAATACACTGTGTACTGGCAGCTTGACAGAAATAACTGTCAAGCTCTGTTGGAGTTCCCTGACTTGGACAGTCATCTATGTTTGAGTCACAAAAAGCTGGACCCATATGCTTACATATTCCCTATGTGTAAGTTGGCTACAAACATTATTCCTTGTTCCAGCCTCACTGGCCTTTTTTGTTGGTATAGATTTTGTCCTTGCTTTCACTTCAGCGAAGGAAGAACTTGAAGCTCAACTGATTTTGGCCCTTAGGACCAGTGTTGGTTCCCAGAATATCTCAATAATGTATTTCTCTCTAGTGGTTCAATATGGTGAACATATTTCACTGCTTTACCCAGCAAAAGAAATAATTTGAGACGTAATATATAGTACATGCCGACTTTTTGTACTTAAACCGGACTCTACTAAGGCATTCTTACTCCAGCTCTGGTCTATAGATAACTGGTAGTTCAGATATCAGCAAATGGTCTACCAAATAAGTGCAGCTAAAAATAAATAAATAAATACACACTTACACATATAGTCCCACACACTTGGAAGACATATGTTGGTAGCTGCCAGAAAGCATAATGGGAAAGCAGCTCCCAACTTCTGTCAGTGCCTGCCTGCAGGCAGAGTTATTAGCTCCATTGCTGTGCATGTTCACATCAATTTACATACAAGAGACTAGCTCATACAGACCCTAGATCTACAGGATTATTTGGTGAAAAGGGTATGAAATCCTAGCTCATACACAAAGGCTTTCCAAGTATATTACACACAGTGTTTGCACAGACAATCCTTGAGTTTAATGGCATTTTTGCATGGACTTCAGTGATAATAGATTCTAGTTCTCATGCTATGCCATAGGCACAGGACCTTACAGACTGTTTACCAATATGCCCATACGGTCAAGAGCCGCATGATACATATTCAGTGGTCAAGGAGGAGCTCTGGATATATTTCACAGGTAGGAGGTAATAACGGTTCCTCAGAGGCTTTCTCACAGGGGGTGCTGTGCAGAATGAAGCTTTCTGAGCATCAGGGTGGTCCCAGAGCAGTTGTTAATGTTGTTTTAATAAGCAGCTGCTGATCAGCTTTCTCTGACTGATTCAGATTACCCTGCTTCAGTACAGGTCTCCTACCATTGACATGAGTGCTATGAGGAAGCCACATTTGAGCTAGTTTAAGCTGTATATGGCACAGCTGCAGTTCAGGTAGCCTTGCTGTCAGCCTTAATTTCACAACCTGATCATGTTAGGTATGACTAACTTGATTTCAGCCTAATTTCAGCATGATTTAAATGTGAATATAGGATGCAGGGTATGGCTTTGAAAAATACTCTGTATCCAGATCCAGAAGAATAGACAAAAAAGTGTGAAGTTTAAGTTTTGGGGTTTTTTTAATTGTAAGTGTAATATAAAGAGATTAATAGTTCTGTGGTTTTAACAAGAAACAAATCAACTTTCAGGAAAAATTAGGGAAATAAGTCTTGGTAACCCCCTGAAATCAGAAGCACAGCCTAAAGAACAGTACAGTGATTCATGAGACAATCTTCATATGCTAAGGGGACTGGCAGAAAACACACGCATTTAATTATCTTTTATAATTCAGCAAATCTCTGAAATAGCACTTCTTTTATTTTTAGATATAAAAATGTTGTGGTGAAAATGTCTTTAAACATTTTGATATCCTATGAAGACCTATTCAAACTGGTACCCTTTCTCTGCTTCAGACACTTCGTACATAAGCTGCAATGTGATAGTAAGACAGGTGTTCTCCAAAATGGATATTAATTTTGAAATTATGCATTACACAATATATTTCTTCATAGCCGATCATCCCATGTAAATGAAGCAAATTACTTTTATGAAGCAGGCACACAAATTTTAATGTGACAGTGATCTACCTTTCCTTGTGGTGCATGCAGATTCATGTGTAAAACATGAAAAAAACAGCTGGATGCTAAAGAAAGGCAGCCCTCAAGGCTAAAAATGTAAAGCATTTTGCAAAATATAGGTTAGGAATGTACTGATATGTTTATATGGTAAATTCTTCATGGCAGGGAGTTTTCCTTATTATATCTATAAAGTGCCATTCATCAGAAAGAGTAGAACTGAATCTGATCACAGTTACAACGGTTTAGGCTAGTGTGAGATGGAAATAAAGAAAAGCAACATGCTCATAAAAGCAAAAAGTGTCAGAATTACAAAATTGGTCCTTAGACTTTCACAGACAAAGAAGACTTTACTATGCCATGTAAGCATAACCCTGCCTATGAGACAGTGTAGTGATGCAGGAGGTTTTAAGTTCAAGCAGTATTTTACTTATGGAACAAAATTTTTAGAAGCAAAATACCCAAACAGAAAGCACCCGCTTGGGGGGAGCTTAACTGCCTTCTCTTATGTACACAGCAACAACTCCTACCAGCTCCAAAGAAGCTGCAGCAAGAGCATTACACCCACTTCTACACCAAAGTCTTCTACAATGCTTGGAGGTGGTATCTTGGTAAAAATAAAGGTAACTGTACAATGAGACTTTTGAGGTTCTATTGGAATAGGGTTTGAAAGGAAGACAAATATGCCCCCAAAAGAACGAACGTTTACATTCAAATCAACAATGACAACTATGGTGTTTCCCTTTTCTCCAATGAAAAAAGCTCAACAATAGTCTGCACTTAGCGTTTTTTTGACAACATGTAAAGATCTTGCACTAGGAAATGCTGAAGAATACTTTATTTGTCTTATGTGTTAAAGGCAAAATTAAATATGAATAATTTCAAAACTTTTGTTTTCCATTACAACTCTTTTGTATCTTCTAAAGGTCTATGCTACTCTACACTTTATTAGCAATCTTAATGAAGCAAAAAGACATTGGAATGCTTTACATTTTCCATTATTATGGTTATCACAACTATTATAGCATAGCTGATACAATCATTTTAATAAGTAACCACATTTTTCTTCTCAAAAGTTCATCACCAGTTACTGAACTGAAAGGATTTTTTCCAACATTTCCTTTTATCAATACTCAGTGCAGCAAGCTAGTATCATATTTAAATGCGGAGCAATTTTATTGTAATCTCAGTGGTATCTGACTGTCAGCAAAAGGGTGGCGTAATGGATTGTAATCATTTTGCACAGAGTAAGGACAGGTCTAGCAGAAAATATTTAATTCTAGGTGATAGCTCCTGCAGAGTCAGTAAAGGACACATGCTAATAAGGAAACTGCAGAAAGGCACTGGTGATGACATGCTCTCTGAAAACAACAAGCTCAGCAGATACAGTGCAGCTAATAGAACCATTACTGCCTCATGTCAAGCTATGAAAAATACCAAAGGACAGAGTCATCACAGTGAAGGGAAAAACAAAGCTCTTGTATATTATGGCTGGAAAAGCTTTACAGGCAGAACAATGTTAGGATAACAATGTTATCAAATGCATGAATAAAAATATGCCAAAAAGCTTGCTCAGTAGAAAGAGCAATTTCCCCTTTTTAATTCATTCTATATTCCACATGTTGTAGCCCTACTATTCATTGTATTAATTTTCAGTTTGAAACTCATTTCCCACCAAGGCATCTGTTGTCTTCTGCTGATGGCAGCAGGTTTGCTTTTGCTTTTCTTTTTTCCACTTCAGTATATGATAGAGTCCACAAGTAAAGCATAAAGCACTGCAAATGAAGACGACTACAAGGCAGGAAAAGCATCCAGATGCTTTTACAGAGAATTAATTTTCCAGACTCTGATTAAAGGCTTCTGTTACCACTGGCAAAGTATTGGTCAGCTTCTCTCCGTCTAAAACTGGGAGTCTGTCCAGAAACACTGAGACTATGGAATCTCCAGAAACACAGAGACTATGGAATCTTCATCGCATGCTTGTGTTATGGCAAGAAGCACTCTATCTTGTCATATTATACACAGATAAAAATCTGTCTCCATCTCACATAGCATTTCTATTTTAAAATCCTGCTCACCAAAATTTTATTACTAAATTCCAGATAGGAGGAAAAGACTGAATTTATCTAATGAGGTATGCATAGGTATTTAGACATACAACATCATCTAAAGAACCTACCGGAAAAGAAAATCTTAATGGATATTCTCCTAACATTGTTTTTCAAAGAAAAGTGCTACTTTTAATTTTTCACAAAAACATAAATTATCTCCTGATGTATCAGACAGAATATTACACTTGCATATTTGTTTGTTTCAAGGAAAAAAAAAAATCATTGCTTGTGGTCCCTCTCCTTCACTTATGTTCTTGAATATAATAAGCTGGACTCTGACCTGAGTCACTACTTAAGAAAAAAGCAAGCTAACAAATGCCAGACACAAGAGTGTCTAACTTTACACTCTTTGAAATTGCAATGCTACTAATGGGATCTTTACTTTACTACCAAAGGGTTTAATTAGCCAGGATTGTTAGTGAAACAAGTGTCTAATGAAAAGCCTACTAAATCTATGGAGTTTTTTCTATTGGCTTCCATTGATGCTGACTTTTAGATCAACAATGTTAATTTGATGAGTTAGATCCATAACACCACGTCTCGGAAATCAAGATTTACAGTGTGTTTCTGAAGTTTTGTTTTTATATTCTTAAAACTTACCAAAAAGTTAACAGCTTTATCATTAGCTGAAGAAATGTTTCAAAGTAAATTTTTGTGTAATTTGCCATTATACTGTTCTCTTAATTTACTACTTAAGACAAGCTGAACATCAGAGGACAGCTCAGAAACCTCAGAAACCTCATAAGTAGTCCTCTGGAATATGCAGTTTATGATCCCCATTCTTCCTTCTTTTTTTACACTATTCAGCAGGTATTTCTGTGGGATACCCCTGGATACAGTAACTTTGTACAATTCCTGCCCATCTTCAATCTGTCAGAAACACAGAACCACTACAAGAAAGAAGTCAATTGTAAATTATTCTCTGTACATGAATGTGTGTCATTAATCATGAAGATTAATTGTATTAGGAAACAATAATTATACCTGTATCTCATTTATAAGGAAGAGGAGGGCAAGTGCATTTTCAAAGAGCTTGGTCACTCATGTCCATGGGCATTCTTTACCACTTACTTACACATTTTTGTCCTAAGTAAGCCTCAAGTAATTAGTTTCAACCTGGCTCAGATTACCAAATCGTTGAAATGAAAGGCTTGTGTAGTAAGAAACAACATATAATTCCCTTACTTAGTGATTTGCACTGCTATAAAGGTCTCTTTTAGAACCTGGGAGCAACCCTGCAAACCATGGTCACATGAGAAATCTTTTTTGACATGAATAGACCCATTAAGTCAATGGGGTTACTCATGTGAACAGAGACTGATGTCAAAAAACACTGATGCTGAAAATGCACTCTTTTGTATGTTCTTTCATTTGTATGGATAAGCAAGGGAGTGCACATGAGGAGTACTATGTGGAATACTCCCCTCATTTCAGTATGCTAAGTATATTTTGCATAAAAACCTCTATGGTATGCCATACTCTCACTCACTCGTTATCTTTAAATCTATTAAGTAATATTAAAACAGCAGATGCTTTTCACTCCAGACACAATTGTAATACCATGGTAATTAACAGACATTGTACATGTATCATTTCTTTCTTTGAAGTTTCCCATTGAAGACTTTTCATTGCAATAAAGCTTTATTAAACTCTTGTTAATCAATATTGTTGTTTCATTAATTCTCACATGTCTACAGGGACTGATCTACTCATGCTTTGTTGAGTGAAGTTCTGACCCAGCAGTGCTCAGAGAAAAAGAAGGTGCATTAAATAGTTTGGAGGTTTTTTCCTAGTTTGTGTCAGCTAAAGAGAAAGTACAGACACCAGAGAACATTAGAAAGATACTGCACTCTCCATCATTACCACATAAAATATTCTCCTAACTGGATATATTTCCATTATGACTCTGTCATATATACAGGTTAAACATTGTTGCTGCCATCTGCCAAAATGTGTAGCATTAAGACAGCATGCCTGTGTTACTCCAGCTTGTGGCTGCAGGAAGAAAGTAGGAGAAGTTGCCATCTGCTTCTCTTTGTCCTCTGCATGTAGATTACATAGCAAGACTATGGAGGAGATCTTGTCTCCTCTGGAAAATATTGTCAGATTATAAAAATGGCTCTGGCAATTTACTGCCACTTTTGCAATACCAGCAGTTATGTACAGGGAACGAGCTTCACCACTCTGTAAAAAGTCGAAGTCCTTCAGTGAGATTTAAGTGGCACTTTAGTACAATACTGACTTCCGGTACCCATATATGCTTTATCTAAAAACAAGCAAATGTGAAAAGATCTCCATGTTCTATTACACTTGTGCTGCTATGCTGTCCAGGCCAGAGGATTATTTAGGAGATAGACTAAAGCTATCTAGGTTGCCTAGGAGCAATGAGAAAATTTTAAAAGAGATTTTCTTAAATATATTAGTGCATGCATCTTCACAACAGAAATTCTGTCCTCCTTGTTTTCTTAATAGATTTGGAAAAAAAGAAAAAATGAACTGTTTTTTAATTAAAATAAGAGCTATCATATTATTAATCTCTAAATGAATTGAATTAGGGTGAAGTAATTTATCATCATTTCAAGCTAGTCTCTGAGAAACTATGTTCAGGGCTCCATTTTGGTTCAGCCTTTAAATCTGGCTAGAGTGGGGTGAAAAAGTATATAGCATTATCAGAACCCAGAAAGGTGTCTAGTGTGTTGGAGGGAGCAGAACTGCTGTTTCTGAGGATGCAGAATTTGTTTGGTTGTTTCTGAGGTGTACCTTCATGGAGTGAGCTCTTCTGGCAGAGAGGTGCTGTGACATAGTTATGGATTAAGATTCTCTTTCCTGAAAAAAGACTTCAGTTTTGTTTACACACAAAGCTTGATCCCTTTAATAATACCTGTACACTTAAAGCCATGCTTAGCTAAAGTGTAGATGTAGATATATTAGTATTAGAAACCAGACTGATACAACTGTAAGGAAAGGGAGAATATCTTTCAATGTGAGTCACCAATGCTATTGCAAGTTGATTTAACTGCACACCTATTAATGCTATACAATTCCACTGGGAAAAATATCATGCTCCTATATAAAATAATTTAACTGATATAAAATTTGTATAAAAATCAATCAATATCCAGCCTCCATTAAAATTTGAAGCATGGATAAGGCCTCCACAGCCTTATCTTCATTTTCCAACTTTGCAGCCATAGAGAAGGCTGAGCACAATAAAGCCTGTTGTTAAGACTTTATAGTTGTCATATTATATTCTGTTATCATAACATTAAATGGTTACTACAATGAGATAGATGAGAGAGAACTGGAAATAGTCCCTCAAGACAGTAAAAATGTACAAACTTCACTTTTCATTTCATGGGAAGAGAATCTCTCCTGCTTTCCTGTAAAATAATGTTTCAATCACAGTTGCTGAAGAGTCGCGAACAGCTGTTTACCTCAGTATGTACATGAAAGAACAAAAGCACTTCAGAGTAAGGGCCACAAGAACAAATGTCATGAGGGAAATACCCTCCCTCACCATTATGAAGTAGCTTTGAAAGTAGATAGGTCTTAACTGAATTAGTTGAAAATAGTTGCCATCCCCATCTCATTATATAATAAAAATAACAATAAACTCTCTATCGAAATATTTATCTTTCCAGTTCTTGGAACTGCTAGCAGAAAAAAATACTAAGTAGTTTAGATAAACACATTTTGATTATATTCCTGCTGTTCTGTCCTCACTGTTTTCATGATGGTTCATTCAAATTTAGCTTATTCAAAATGGCTTAAAACCTCTGATGGCCTTTATTAATATAGGCATAATATCCTCCAAACTCAAAATCATATGCCTGTGTATTCACACAAAACTGGTCATGTTATCATAATGTTTTGTATGGAAAAGAGGGAATGATAGGGATAACTGAATAACCATCAAAGATGGAGCTGAGGTACGAAAGAAAGTGTGGGTCTGCAATCTATGAAAGAAAAATGAAGCTGTGACATTTAAGGCATAAGAAGGCATAAGAACTCAATCTTCAGCCAAGTGACCTTGGGAATTAATAAAAGTATTAAGTGGATACAGGCATGCTTAGCTTCCCACTTCTGTGCAAATATGTCTTTATATGTCCTTGTCACCATATTGCCTATGAATACTTCATTTTTACTTTAACAGTGATGAGTGAAGGAGGAGGTAACTAACATCATCCAATTGCTGGCTAGCTTGTAATCTTCTTTAAAACTGGATAGTGGAACACTACACCAGCATGGAGAATTCCAGCACATTGTCCTACAGCTCTAAGGAGGGTATATCAGGCGGCCTTATAGCTGCACAACCCACTGTAGGTGCTGGTATCTCACAGGGAATGTGCACATGAAGAATCATCCAGTGACCAAAGCTAGCCAGGAAAACCCTCTGATGTACTGAAGGACAGTGACAAGTGAAGCTGAAATGAAAATTTTCAGGGTTCTTGTAAAGAATTTTACAAAAAGAAAAAAAAGATAAGTATTTCACAAAGTGCAATTCTGAATTTGGTCATCATGTAACTTATCAGGGGAAATTTTCTTAAATGTTAACAATTTGCCTTTGGAAAAAAAAAAACCTTTGTACCCCACATTGAACCTATTTATTCATAGAACATTACTTCTTCCTTCACTTACTTTGGGGACATGCAATTAGCAGATGAATCATTTAATTTGTCCTTGTTAAAAAAGGCATAGAATTCTATTCTTACTTTGTCTATTTAAATTACATCTTAACAATGTAAAACTCTCTTATAATCACCAAACGTAAGCATTTAATTCCTTATACGCTCCATCCCCACATCATCACCAGGCCAACACAATTCCAAATATATACAACTGAATCAACATCCTGACAAATGAACTTGATGTATCACTCCATGGAAATCAGTAACAATTATGGCAAAATGCTAACCTAATGGGTATATATTGCTGATGGAAATTACACTTACCCATGAAGGGTTCTTTACAGACAAGATTTTAAGGCCAAAGTTTGCTATGCCAAGCTATGTTGTAGGATTTGGCTACACAGAATTTGAATACGTGGCCTTGTTTTGTTTATAGTGAAAGCCAATGGTTTTTGAAGACAGGTGGATGAAGTGGTGTATAGTCAATGTATAGTTTACATTTACAAATTCCATTTTAGAATGCCAATTATAAAAATGTTTAATTCTACAATACAATATAAGGGCCTCCCTGATCCCACACCTGATTTCCTTGTGTGGAATTCTTGGGGATAAGGCACTCCAAAAGCACAGGAAATTAAAATATTTCTCTTCAAGAAAGGTTAATTGTGAGGGTGAAATTTATCAGTATTACGCAAACAAAAAAAAAGCCATAAATACAGAGAAACAAATATTAAAATGTGGAAGACCAAAAATGAGTGAAAGTGCTATAATGAATTATTCCTTTGTATTCCTGATTATTTTTACAAGAAGGCACTTCAGTCTGATTTCCAACCTCCAATAAAATAATAACAGGTATTCACACTGCTGAGGGTTAAGTTAATTTTCCAAATAAAATTGATTTTCAATGGATATTGAAGTGCTGTGTATTTGAAGGTTCATTACAACTCTTCCAGACAAAATGTGTATACTTCTGCACTTCTTTTTTAAGCATATACTACATGGAGTATTATATTGTAAACCAGAGGCTGATATATTTACCATTAATACAAAAATTTGTATTATTCTTCCTGTCAGAAGCTATCCGTTTGCTGGGGTGGAGGGGGAATGAATAATTTTCAATAGACTTCTTAAGATATTGAATTAACTTAATTCAGTTCTGGATTTTCAGTGCAGTTAGAATTTATTCACACTTGTTCATACATAACTTCGATTTATATATGGTAAACCAAACCATACCCTTTAATAACTTTTTGTAACCACTCAAAAGCAATCATCTAGATTATTTAAACTGAATGGAAGTCTACACATATAGAATAAGAATAATAATATCTGTTTTAGTTGAATAACTTCTTCAGGAAAGGCCTTTATATAACATATAGATTATTCACACTTGTTCATACATAACTTCGATTTATATATGGTAAACCAAACCATACCCTTTAATAACTTTTTGTAACCACTCAAAAGCAATCATCTAGATTATTTAAACTGAATGGAAGTCTACACATATAGAATAAGAATAATAATATCTGTTTTAGTTGAATAACTTCTTCAGGAAAGGCCTTTATATAACATATAGAATGCCTGTTGTAAGATGACTACAAGAGAGATGGGGAAAAAAAAAACAATGGTTAGTAAACTAGCACAATTTGTCCTGAAATGTTTGTTTAATGTTGCAGTGTTTTGGATCTTTTGCTTTTCTAATCCATGTCAAGTTTTAATGACAACTTTATTAGTAGAATCATTAGCTTATGATCCTCATTTCTCAGTGAATGCCTGTTGTAAGATGACTACAAGAGAGATGGGGAAAAAAAAAACAATGGTTAGTAAACTAGCACAATTTGTCCTGAAATGTTTGTTTAATGTTGCAGTGTTTTGGATCTTTTGCTTTTCTAATCCATGTCAAGTTTTAATGACAACTTTATTAGTAGAATCATTAGCTTATGATCCTCATTTCTCACCATCAAATGTCTTCATTACGCACAAGATCCTTGTTTTTAATGTGCCTAGAATAATAGGCCCCAGTCTATGACTGAATACTTCTGAGTCAAGAAAAATAGTCAAAGTGAGCTCATTGAATTTTAAACTGAATGCAAGAATTAACCTGGATAGGGAAGTAACAGGGATTTAAACACAGGTCTTTAAAATGTGTTCTAAATGTGTATATGATATGTAAATTGACAAATTGTCCTGTTACAATTTATATACTCTATGTGTCTGTAGAAAATAAACTAACGTGCCCTTAGAATAGCATCCTTTATAAAACTCTTTCCAGCTGCATACAAGTGTTCTTCATTCAGCTGTAAACAAAAGATCCTTATTGTTTCAACTATTTTGGCCGTGTCTGCTACTGTGCAGACAGAGTACTAAAAAGCATATGTTATTTATTAACATTGAAAAAGGTTAAGAATTTTATGATTTAAATCTTATATTAAATTATGTCATAATTCTATTTGCACAATTGAGTGGTGCATCATTACTCAGGATTCATGTTTGCTTGTCTGTTTTCTTAGAAGAATCCTATCAGGTAGAAAACTGCATATTAACTAATGAATGTCATCTCATCCACTTAAGAAGATGAAAATTAAACCTATGTAGCTACTTATTTTAAATAACTCTCCCACCCCCAAAACACTCTCTGTCTTCACATGTGAATCAATTTTGCTGAAATTCTATGAAAAGATGTCAGAAAAGCTTGATGAAACTTTTCCTTGAATGGCAAATAAACATTACATGCAAATAATAATTTAAAAATGTAGAATATAATATAAGGAAGAATTAAAAAAGTTTTGCCCCCCCTTCCAATTAAAAAAAAAAAAAAGCCATTTCTAGTATGATAAACATAATCAACTGCAAGGTGCCTGATTACAAATAAAAGCCCAACAGTGGAAAAGAGAAAATCTTAGCTGAGCAAAGGATAGTGTAGGAGAAGAAAAAAAGGAGTATTATTATTATCAGAGAATAAGGGACAGACTAGATGAAACTTCCACAGCATTTCAAACATAAAAACTGCAGTGGAGGATAAAATGAATTAAAAGACTTTTAATAAGCAGGAAGCAGGAACTGGTACAGTAAGAAGATTTTTTTTTTTTTCCTCAGGTTACAGAGGAAGAGAAAGCTGTAAAAAGATTAATGTAGACTCAACAAAGCATGTTCTCAGTATATGTAAAATAAAGAATTGATTTTATCTTTATTGAATCCTGTGAATTTCAGTGACTCATTATTTCCTTGAAAACAAGATGTACCTTAGTACCTCATTAAGCATCATAGTTTATGTCTTTTTATAAAATCTGCATATCTATTACCATAGGACTAAACATCTCAAACTAGATTGAAATGTACATGGTTACTATACCAGCTCAGTCTGCAGGTTATGTTCTTCCCTGAAGAAGATAGATATGGCAAGATTTTCAATCTGTCATTTGATGAAAAAAATCAATTGTTTTTTAGACTAAGCAGTATTTTAAATGCGCTCACATTTTAATGTCATCCCGGGGGGGGGGAATAATTCCTCATCCAACATTTACTTAATGCTTAAAATGCAAAATTATTTACAATGCAGGAAATACTTATCAATATAGAGCAGGGGTTTTGTTTTCACAACATTGCAATTAGTTTTCACTATCTTGCTTGCTTTTATGAACCTTGCATTATTTGTTTAATATTTATCAAATAAGGAAAAATACTATATTATTAGTATACATATGTATTTTGAAAACAACTTTTATATATTGAAAATAGCTATGCCTCACCTTCACAGTTAAAAAAAAAAAAAGCCATTTCTAGTATGATAAACATAATCAACTGCAAGGTGCCTGATTACAAATAAAAGCCCAACAGTGGAAAAGAGAAAATCTTAGCTGAGCAAAGGATAGTGTAGGAGAAGAAAAAAAGGAGTATTATTATTATCAGAGAATAAGGGACAGACTAGATGAAACTTCCACAGCATTTCAAACATAAAAACTGCAGTGGAGGATAAAATGAATTAAAAGACTTTTAATAAGCAGGAAGCAGGAACTGGTACAGTAAGAAGATTTTTTTTTTTTTCCTCAGGTTACAGAGGAAGAGAAAGCTGTAAAAAGATTAATGTAGACTCAACAAAGCATGTTCTCAGTATATGTAAAATAAAGAATTGATTTTATCTTTATTGAATCCTGTGAATTTCAGTGACTCATTATTTCCTTGAAAACAAGATGTACCTTAGTACCTCATTAAGCATCATAGTTTATGTCTTTTTATAAAATCTGCATATCTATTACCATAGGACTAAACATCTCAAACTAGATTGAAATGTACATGGTTACTATACCAGCTCAGTCTGAAGGTTATGTTCTTCCCTGAAGAAGATAGATATGGCAAGATTTTCAATCTGTCATTTGATGAAAAAAATCAATTGTTTTTTAGACTAAGCAGTATTTTAAATGCGCTCACATTTTAATGTCATCCCGGGGGGGGGGAATAATTCCTCATCCAACATTTACTTAATGCTTAAAATGCAAAATTATTTACAATGCAGGAAATACTTATCAATATAGAGCAGGGGTTTTGTTTTCACAACATTGCAATTAGTTTTCACTATCTTGCTTGCTTTTATGAACCTTGCATTATTTGTTTAATATTTATTAACCTTCTTTAACATCTTTTTAATTTTCTAATCAAAAGTATGATTAAATTCATAACACTTAGAGAATTTAGTATGGGAATGTTTACTAAATTTGAGAAATCAGGTAAGTCATCTCCTTGCAAATCCATGAAGAGTTTATAAAAGCAAGTAACAGGGACCCAGGATTATATATGTATTAAACTTGCAGCAAGTGAACAACCACATGGAAGCCAATGGAGCTACACACAGATTTAAACATGTGATGCAATACCTAGAAAGATAAGGGTCTAAGAAAGTAGAAAATAGGCTTTAATACCATTCTCCCTAGAAAGGAGGCAAGTGGGTCTCGTACCGTTGAAGTCAAGTCAATGGAAAATGTGTAAACAGCTTTTTAACAGGCCAAGCAGACCAAACAGGAACTGTCTGCCGACACATCTATAATTTACTGCTCTGATTGAAAGGAAAAGAAAAGGCTTATTTTCCTTTTTTAAAATGTAATTAATTAAGCCTTTTTCTTGGATTATCCCAAGTCCCAATCAGGTAGCATAACTAGTTCTTTCAGCTTTCAAAAAGATAAGAAAAAAATTGAACTTTTCTTGCCATCACTCGCTAGTGAGAAGGGCAGTGATTGTCTCAGATACGTAAGTAGAGTGTAGTGGAAATAATGACACAGTAGAAGAAACATAAATTGCAATTGTGTTTTCCTGGACACAACTCATCTTACAGGCCTGTTCCTCTCTATATGGACCTAAACAGCTGCTTCAACTCAGTGAAGATCACGTTATCTGAAGACAGCTGCCTGTATTTTCTTACTTTATGGACTCTTAAGGAAAGATTCTGCATTTCGTCTTGATGCCAGCAGAAGTATTAAGGAGCA
The DNA here is from genome assembly GCF_000699145.1 of Aptenodytes forsteri. Taxonomy (NCBI): domain Eukaryota; kingdom Metazoa; phylum Chordata; class Aves; order Sphenisciformes; family Spheniscidae; genus Aptenodytes; species Aptenodytes forsteri. Next base: position 651,193 of record NW_008794122.1, on the reverse strand, counting down.
ACCAGATGCATATACATCCTCAGCCATACAATACTTAAAAGACTTAAAGATATATAAAAGCCTTATAATACTTTAAAGCATTATATAAAACTTCACCAAAAAAATTATTAAAAAGCATATTAATGCTGCATTCAATAATATTAAATAAAATATGATTAAATATTTTATTAAAACATTATATAATAATTAAAAGCATCATAAGAGTAGTTTGTCATATGAAACAAATACCACTTCTCACAGTCTCTTTATACTCTGAAAATCCCACAACACACTGAAAAAAAATGACTTTAATATTGATGGTATAGACAGTGCAAACTACACCTGACAATAAGGTCTACATGCTCAACAAATGCTCAGACAGTAACAGCCTTTGGAATGCAACTCGGAAAAAAAAATCTGAATGTCAGAATTAATTACAAACGTTTTAAACTTTCAAAATAACAGTATGGTTTCTGTAGCTTCTGAAAAAACAGCATAAGCCAACTGCAGTTATGTAACCTGTCACAGAAAGGATTACCTCGGTTCTAAGGGAACCACACATCCAAAGTACTGCACAGTGTCATTATTCAGCAGCAGAACAAATCTTGATTTGAGGCAAGAACTGTCAACCTTCCTAACAACAGGGAATAATGTCACCAGTTGAAAGATGCACAACAGGGTGATCTCTGCAGTTCACAGTATGTTTTTTCATAGTGCAGACTGCATGAAAAACTTCAAATGTCTTACGACAGGGATACCCTGATCTCCATTCTATGTAAAATGAGACATGTGTAGTACATCATTTGAATTGAAGTAAGTATGGGCAAGGAGAAGGAGAGGTCTCTGCAATACAGTGAAACAACACTAATTTTACAGAAAACAGGTCCTACAAGGAACCTGCCAAGTTTGCTGTAAATGCCTGTCAAGAAACTACCAAAAATGTATTTGTGTTTCTTTCACGATGGCCATATATGCACGGCTAAAATACTACTAGTTGAATACAACTGAAATTGCAAGTTGGATCCATCTTAAATGCTCTTACTCCTGTTATTCTTTCCACACAATCTTGCTGTAGGTAAAGTTATGACTTTATTCTAAATTCATATGTGATATCTTATTTTTGCTTTTGGCCCTTTAGAAATGTCAAACATAAGTAAAAGGCCCAGTGAAGATCTTCCCCATACCTAGAGGATACACACTCAGTTTGCGTTTCAGCTCAGTCACTCTAACTCTATTTGAAATAGTCCTCTCAAACTCTTCCCCACTGACTCACTTTCATAAAAGTGCTGTAAGCACATACACTGTAATTTGGTAATCCCATATTCTTGTTAGGCTGCATCAGCAGCCTTGGCTGAAGTGCTCCAGCAATTTATTTAGTGCCCTAAAGTGCACTCAAACTCTATGCCTTTATCTCTTCTCCTGTTGCAATACTGACTTCTGAAAGGTAAGTTTGAAAAGACATGAACAAAGGTAAAAGTGCATGTAGCAGTGCTGCCACAGTAGAGGCACTCCTGCCAAAAGATGATAGTTGCTGTATCATGTAAACTCCCTCTATATCCATGCAGAACAGAACTATAGATAGTTTTGTAAGTATTTGATATACACTTTAATAAGACCAGCCATCCTAGAATACAGAGATGGAGTCAAACCAATGGCAATCCAATTTGTACCACATGTATTTCCTGCACCAGTAAAAAATTATGTATTAGAATAGCAAAGCGGACAGAAGTATGTACAACATAACATACTCCCATAATAGCATTACAGAAAGCAAATGTGTGTAAATAAAGGCCAATGGAAAAAAAAAAAAAAAGAAAAGTAGGCTTTTTATAATTAAGTTTGGAAAGGCAATTAAGGCTTGATCAGAAGGAGAAATGTAAGTAGGCTGTTTCACAGAACTATGCAGAAGAACATATTTTCACACCAGCAGGCATGACTCTGTAGGAAGGATGGGGCAGGTGTTAGAGGAACTGAATGAGAAGCAAAACAAATGAAGACAGATGAATATTTGAAAAGCTTTTCAAATGTTTGGAATTTGAATAGGAGTCAGTGGAAAAGTAAAAGCATCAGGCTTCCATTGCCATAGTGGTATTTAATGAATTTTAGTGGTAATTACTGGTGTTTGTGAAAACCAGGAAGCAACATTTGACAAAGGCTGGACTCAGAAACCAATTTCTTAAGATGGTACAGTCCAGAAAAGAGGCAAAGAGGTCTCAGTCCTAAGGGTATATATAAGAAATGGAACAACAGCTCTGGTGAAACTTTGGCTACGATGACAGAAGAAATATGTGAAGAATAATTAAGTTCAGGGTCAGTGTGAACACTGATATTCTGGTACCATACAAGCACAAATGTTGAATCAGAAAGGATGCGGGGCTGTTAGACCTTCTCGCCAAACAGAAACATTTTTTCTCTGTTATGCTTATTTGAAGGAGACTGAGACAATGCAAAAATCTAAAGCAGGTTACTAGAGAAAGATGTAGATATTAAACTCCATCAAGTATTGACCTGTAAGAGACTTAATGATAAAAAAAGAAAAAAAATGTAACATATATTCATTACTGTGGGAGTAGGAGGCTTTAAGCCTAATATGAATAAATATACAGGTGTCCAGTTCAGAAACATACAGAACACACTTTTTATTATTAAGATATCTGCCTTAATTTTGAGAACGAAAATTAACTAGGAGGCTTTAAGCCTAATATGAATAAATATACAGGTGTCCAGTTCAGAAACATACAGAACACACTTTTTATTATTAAGATATCTGCCTTAATTTTGAGAACAAGAAAATTAACTTCCACAGTTATGTATGTCATGATAAAGAGAAAAAAGATTAATTGTATCTTCCATGTTTAATTGCCTGGTGAACTTACCCAGGTGTGAGATGAATAGTTTCTTATTTTAAAGTGTTGTTTTCAGTGGGCCAGAACTAGTCTAAATAGCAATGATTATGTTCTTATCAGTTAGATGTTTTGAACAAGAATAGCAACTGATGAATACCACATGAAAGGCCTCCCTAGTATAAATTTCATCTAGACTGTATTCATGGAAGTTTCAAACTTACAAGACAAAAATGTCACTTTGAGTGTTAATTTTAAGTATTTAAGGTGCAAAATAAAAATTGAGTATTTTAGTTCCGTCATTTTCCATTAGTAAAAAAACCCAGCAACACTTCTCGTGCAGTCCAAGTGATAGTCTTATTTTATAAATTCTATGAATAATATTCATAGAATCCAGTAAATCCAGACAGGCATCTTTGGAAACCCTTGCAAAGCCTTCCTTGTTGCTATTCCAGGTGAATGGTCCTTCAGTTCTAGCTGGGATTTCAGTAAAACTATTGATTTTGTGTGGAAGATGATCCAATACATGGTAGTATTGAAGGGTAGCAATATAAAATTTCAAAGTAGGTAGAAAGACTGATAGGGAACCAGGTAACAGGGAAAGAAAGTTAGTTGTAATAGTTCAAACCAATCTCACGCTTCCAACTGGGTAAAATAAAATGATGGTTAATATACAATAAAACAACTGAAATTATATTGTGTCGCTTACAGCATTCTCTGCTTAAAGTGATATAAAACTACCTCTTTCCCAGTGAAACAACAGAGATAATATACCTTAGACTTCTCTAAGCATAATGGAGATGCACTGCAGCAGACTAGTACATCACAAGGACTCCTCATCCTCTGTTTCATTTTTGTTTTGGCCAAATGAACAGTCCTTTACACATCAGTTATGTGGAGACTTGCATAATTCTTGTTTGGGGAGAAGTGTTGGGCATCCCAGGAACACTAGGAAGACAGAAAACTTCTCACAAAGTAGTCTACTTCCCCTCAACCCATTCAGTTATTATTATTCTGCCCTACTATTTTAACTAGTAGTAGAAAGTCAATTACGAGAGAGAAAGGGTTTGGAACTCCAAACAAACCTAATTTATGTATAAACCAATTTCAAATTTTCTCAGTGAAAATAACAAAGAACATAGGCCAAATAGCTTTCTTCAACAATTTTCCCTTATATTAGATTAGTAAATCCAAGGAAAGAATTCAGGGCTCCTAACTGGAATGCACTGACAGAATTTTAAGGTTTTATGCTAATACAAGGAAAGATGAAACTTTCAGTGAGATGCTCTCAACTTTTATTTCTGATAAACCCACTGAAGTTCAGTAAAGCTAGAATCTTAACTCCCTGCTGTATATGACTCTCAAAGCTTTGTACTCAAGTATCTTGGTGAAAGTTTTTTCATTATTCTACCAATAAAATTGACAGCTAAAATCAGAATTTTTACAGATTTATGTCATTGAGACTGTATGCAAACATAGGCTTCCTATCACACATATCCTTTTTTCTGCTGATTAATGAGGATATCAGATGATTGAGTAGACTATGATGCAGCGATGCTTTCCTTTGGGGATGGAAAACAGCAGAAATTGTGCACATAAGTTCTTCCTCTGGTGGTTCAAAATTAAATCATACAAGCTGCAAATAGTCCCTACAGCCTGTCAGAGTTTCAGAAAATTGTCTCCTCCACAGTTCTACTCTTTCACACTTGACTATTAAGCAATTTCCCACCCTCTGCACACCCACGAGTGATATTCTACTCTATGCCTTTAAAATACTGAATGAGATTAACACAGCCACAAGACACGTACATGCTATTCACTGGGTAGTAGTGATGTTTTTCTAGCTCTGACCAGAGGAAAGTGTAAGGATAGGAGGTATGAACATTCTGGTCCCAACCAGCTATTGCTGTTGGAGTCAGTTCTCAGTGAGACACAAGAATTCCTCTCCTTTCCTCACCCCTTTCACTCTCACTTCTGTGCTTATTTACCTTTTCTCATACTCAAATTAGTCCTAGGGCTCTGGCTGGGACTGGCAGAGCTCAGCTTCAGATGGCTATTTCTATCTGCTGGCCACCCCTTCACTGCAGCTTGGACAGCTGTGCAAATCTGACCCTGGGTAGCCAAAGTTTATAATGAAATGTTTTAAAGCCAACTATCCCTTAAACAGTTCCTCAGAGTTGTTCTGAAGCACTAGAATGGCAAATAGGAAATTCACTTTTTAAAAGGCTAATCCGGTATAACTGTGAAAAATACACACTCAAAGCTCGTATCACGCTTAGGTGAGAAATAAATGGCAAACCTAGGACAGGTCAAAAGCACAGTTAGTGAGCATCATCTCATGTGGCTGATGTCACATTACTATCCACACAGGGATTTGGTGGATAACGGAAGAAAAATCCAGGTACATATACTGAATATGAACATACACTGCCCAAGTTCTTTTCCTATGGATTTTGAAAGCCATACTATGCTGACTAGTCCACAACAGCTGGGCATACTTCTCTCTCCAAAAATGGGTTAACTCTGCAAAGATCAGCATTAACTCCCACACACATTTCTGCTGGAAAACTATCGGGTTGCTAGGGTAGCCTGCTGTGCATAAAGGTTGCTCCCTGGCTGTGTACCCTCCCCACAGGCACACAAAGCCCTAATTATGAGGTATATATACAGAAGAGTTTTGGTGGGCTCAGGAGAAGCATCAACAAATACACTACTTCCTTTACTCCATGAGTTACAGACCCTTTGAAGCATTTTTCTGCTCCTTTGCTTATGCTTGTATCACTGTATGGGAGGCTGTTTCAAACTTTACATTTATCATTCTGACCAAAAGTAATACCTAATTTCTTTCTTTTACTCTTTAATTTCATTTTAAAATTCAAAGTAAACAAATTCTGAATAGCAAGCAATAAACTAAAAACTGGAAGGGGATGATACTGTGATGTGACAGCGGGACTGCACTTGCCCCATTTCCTTGCCAATTTAGATGTTAATGAGACTTCTATTCTTTTGCAAAGTCACTTAAAGACTATATAAGGAATCAGAAAACACCTCTTCATTTTTGGTCACATACTTGCATTATAAAACTTTATTTATTTATTTATTTATTTATAAACGCCTTTTTGTGTGTGTGTGTGTGTGTGTGTGTGTGTCTTTGTTGCCTGATAGGGAGTGGAGGGTAGTTTCTTTCTTCCCTTCAAATTCCATTTCGCTTGGTTCCTGCTGTACTTATTTTAAGACTTCTTTGCCTCCTACTTCCCCAAACCCTCTTAATTTCTTAAAGTCAAGCATTAAGCTATTAAGAGTGAGCATAAAGAGAGGGATGACTTAAGTGTCCTTACAGGCTAACCAGTACGTCTGCAGTTAAATGCAAAGAAAGGGTGGCTGAGGAACTGTCTACTGCTGGCTGCCAAGGGCTTCTATGCTATTTCCATAGCTTTCCCTTCTGCTCCAGAAGGAAAATGATGAGACTGAGATTCTTCTGTATCACTACACTAGCACATAAATCTAATTGCCAAACACTTTGAGAGTCTATATATGCCAACATGAACAATACTCTGCATTTCTTAAATATTCAACTACTCAACCATGCAGCTTTCTAGAGTATAAGAGCTGAGAAACAAAATAGAACAATCCTGGCACTGAAAAAAAGTCATAGGTAAATTTCTTGAACAGCAGAGAGCCACAGAAGAATTACCTTTTGATATACAGTATAAATACTTTCCAAATCCACACAGGTTAAAAATGCTAGTTGTCATATTTGTTTTATAGCTTAGCATCTTTTTCTTCTTTATGCTTAAGATGCCCTCAACATATATCCTCACAAGTATAGCTAAATTGGAATAAGAAGGTTGGAAAAATTATAATGTTGCCAGAGCTGTCATACAGGCTATGAACGGGGAATGTTTCATCATAAGAACTATGAAAGTATTCTGCTTACTATTTCTTTTAAAATAGACCTTTTTTTTTTTTTTTAACTAAACTACAAATATCAGTACTTTTGAAACTAAAAAGGTAAATTATTCATAACAATTAGAACAGCTGCTTTGTCTCTGTCTTGTGGGTGGAAATCACAGACAAACATAACAAACATTGATAGAGTTAAGTTTGAAACATTTGCAGAATTTGTATCCATAAATTTTCCTTTTCTTACACCTAGCTTATATAAACCAAGTCCTCCTTAGTTTCTTTCTGCTGTTTTCCTATACTCATATCTAGGTTCATAATGAAAGCACTTCATCTCTTTATGCTTCATACATCACATTGTGTGTAATAGGGGAAGAATTTTTTTAGGTTTGCCAGGCTGGAATTCATCACCCAAAAGACAGGAAAGACAATAAGATCTAAGCAAACCTTTAAGTCATGTTCCGCTACTATGTTTACTTGCCTGATAAACACAGAAACTATAATATTAATAATAGTATTTTTTAAGCATGTACATTGACCACTGCATGTCTCTCTTATTTTAGCCAAATACCTACTCCATAACTATTATGATGTTGTAAGTATTTGGTAAAGTTTTGCAGTTCTTTCATGAAGAGTTTCAGCAGGCAACATTCACCAAAATAAAAAACAACCCTAATCCAGCAACTTTGGGATACAACCAAAAATACTTAGTTGTTCTCTGAACACCTGAAAGTGTGCCGGCCCTTTCAGGGAAACAAAAAAAAAAGGCAACCATTCTGAGGTCATTTATACAAAAACCCCAATCATTCTGCTGATGGGGGGACTCCTCGGAGAAGAGGAACACTTCTCATATTTAGAGTATGAAGCCCCTATATGGATCAGGGACCAGCGGTAGTTCAGGATTAAAAATACGAACAGACTAAAGATTTCCTGCCTTGGCAATACTGAGAAGAGAATAGTATTTCTAGCCTCAGCCAAGTGAAGACACTAAGTACTTGGAAAGAGACCATTAGGCAGGTTGTAAAACTATACAGAAGATTTTGTCTCCCCGAGCATCTCCCCAAACAAACGACTCGCTTATAACTTTTGTTTCTATGTCAGAATAAATAAATTATACCAAAATGTAACAATCTTCTAATCATTCTAGTCAAGTTTTGTTATTTCTTAACAGCACTGTAAGAGTACAACCAAACTGTCCTCCTGCAATGTACAGCATCAACAGTGATCAACAGCAGTCAGTGAATTCTAGTTTTATGCTCACTTCAGGACATCTATTATCTTTTTTTTTTATTTTAACACATATTAAAAATGATCCTATATAAAAATGAAGCAGTGCCAAGTTTCTAGGGTGAAATGTAAAACTCACTTTCTAAACTTGATCTTTTGTGCTTAGTTTTTAAGTCTTCATTTTGTTGTGATTTTTTTTGCCAGAGGAGAGGGTCTTTCCAACTTCCCCTCTCAGGCATGGATGCAAATGGAATGTTTATGGGAAGGATTTCATCTTTTATTATAAATAATAATTCCTGGTTTTATATTAGGAGTTAACAAAATGTTTTCTGCCGCTCCTCAGATTTAGATATAAAATTGTTAAAAACCTTTATGCATTACTCATCACAGTAAACCAGCGACAGAAGCAGAGCACATCATTAGAATGAAATGCACTGCCTGCTTGCAGGAGGAATTCTGTTCTGACAGATATCCACTGGGGCTCCAAAAGAGTCCTTTTTCATCATTTTGGGGACTTCATGTAAGCTATTTTGCTGAAACACCATTGGCTCACCATTCCATAAATTTTGCAAGTTGAAGCAAAACAAACTGTGTGTGCTTTATGTTTTCTGCCCCTTCTGTTCACCAAGAAAGCCAGAACTTCCTAAAAATTTTAAGCATGGATCACTGCTAGACTTCAAAGTGTTTTTTGGGCCACCCAACATTCACATTATCAGAGAACATAGAAAACATTATTAGATAATGTTATTATTAGAATAATAACGTCTTATTAGAAAACATTACAAAGATAACACAGCTCTGAAAAACAAGTTGGAATATTATATCCTCATCCAGTGTGAAGATTGCAGCTTGTCAATCACTGGCACAGTCATGGGAAGCCAGAATGGTAGCACAGAAGGAAGGGTGTTTTCAGGAGCATATCTCACATTAATGAAGTTCACTGGATATGGGAGATTAAAAAAAAATCACTTTCCTACAGGCTACTTACACTAACTCCTCTTAAATGTGACAGAAAGCTCAACTTTTCCACACACGTCTCAGATTTTACATTAGTCTCTGTGTTCCTTAGGTTTGTCATCACTCTCCTATGGGCATTTTGACTGAAGTTTATGATTTGCTCTAAAGGGCTTTACATGTTTATTTGCTGAAGTGGTATATAAATGAATGGAACATCAAAGTGAATGAGTGAATATTAAATAAATCAAAAGCACAGTTTCACAAACACTTAAAGTGGAAAAGTACTGCATTTACAAAACTGTCGAATTCATTATTCAATGTATTTACTTTCCTAATACTGATCCCAGACTCTACAAAGGCAAGACTATCACTAGCCCAACACAGAAAGGTAGAACACTGCCAACTGCTTTGTTTCTCCTGCAAGACATTACAGTCAGGGATAGGTTAAGCTACATAGGACTACACCTTTCTTTTCCACAAAGGCAGGTAGTGAGAGATGACAGACCTGTACAAAGGTGTACAACAGGGAGCTTAAACACAGGGAGATGAAATTTTCACCAAAAGCATTCCCAGGGAAGAATACTTCCCCATGGAGAAACAGGAAAACAAAGAAAAAAACGTTATCCCAAAAAGTTGCCACTGCATGTAAAAAAACCACAAGCTAAACCTAACGTACTGGATGCTTAAGTGTGAACAAACTTTTTACCAAGTGAATGACTACCTTTCATGGCAATAATTAAAAGGAAAATGTAACATGCAAGAAATTAATGATAAATATGATGATAGAAGAAAAAACAGAGATTACAAAGTTTAGAGTTACACAATCCAAAAAGTCCAGCCAAGTAGGGACGAAGATCAGAAACTGGTTCAGAAATGTGGGATGAAGAATGCAATAGTCACAGAGAAAAGGGATAACTAATAAGAAAACAAAGTAAAAAAGAACAGAGGTTTTAAAAAAAAAGGTAATAAAATTCCAAATTAAAATTCTGATTCCAGTGAGGATCATTGGACATCATTTAATTTCTATGATTTATGATTTCCTCGGTAGAACTACAGTGCTGAGACACTGTGGGTTTTATATTAATAGAAAATGATAAATGCCACTGTAATCAGTAACACCAACTTTCTCTTTCATCAGCTAGTGGTCTGGTGCTGATCAGATGATGAAATCAAGGAGAGTGAATTGGTAAACCAGCTGGAGAAAGCATTTCTAATATGATTTAAAACAACAACAACAACAATAACAACAGAAACAGAGGAGCTTTCTCATTTTGTTTTCATCCACTTCTATCTATAACAGTGTGATTTCACTTACGCCTATGAAAAGTGTGTATAGAATCCTTATCTAATACTTACACTAACCATAATTTATCCCCTCTCAAAGGGATAAATTACAGCACAATCCAAATACAGTGGAAAGATAAGAGCTTTTTTTTTTTTTTATGTCCTCCCCTGTATTTTTACAATAGGAAATATACATGCACAAATTAAGAGAAATCAATATTTTCACTCCTTTCCACTCCATCAGTCATATAGCAAAATAATCAGAAAAGGGCACTACATCCCACTGTTTGTGATTTGAATTGACTGAATGAGAGTTTGACAAGTCTAAAAGGCCAGCAAAAGACACACAGAATCTCCCTCATTAGATTTTGCACAACAGTGACTACAGAGAGCTATGAATGCACAGTACTATGAATAATAAAACATCTGTGAATTACATAACGTCACTAAGTACGTTCCAAATGGTATGCATATATTAACCGACAAATACAGGCTGGTACTTATTTAATACAAAATCAGCAAAAAAATAATGGTGTTTCTCAAAGGCCCTGGAAGTCCATTATGCTATCCAAATCTCACATATTACTCTAAGGAATGTGATGCTATTGTTATACCACAATAAAAAATAGTCACATCAACATCTCTTAGTGACAGGTAGCGATATCTTTGGGAAATCCACCAACTTTAATGAAACGGTTTAAGTAAATCCAATTTCTTCTCATACGTTCAACTGCCTGGAGTCTACAAAGAAAAAAATTAACATGAGGAAGTTTTATATATATTAAGACTCAATATTTTCACAACACTTCATATTGCTATTGAAATGCACAGTCAAACTACTAACACATAGCACCTTCTGACAATCAGAAAAGTCCTTCTTTGTATCACTGCAGACTGCACACAGCTTGATTGGAACCCTCTGTTTTAGAAGTGCCCCACCACCACCACCACCCTGGTGATAAATTATTTTAGGATTTGCATGCTTGCTGTTAGCTTTAATGAATGATGTGCTGCTTTTTCATTGCTGAAGCCAAGCTTCTTTTTAAGCAGCTATAGTAGTCTCTTGACAGTGTAATAGAGAAATAGAGCAGTAATTATAAAGGGGAGTCAAAATTATGATTACTCTACTGTGTATTCTTCTTAAAGACTAGTTCAGAAACAGGAACATAGGACTATTGTTTCAAACACAAGTCTGAAACACCTAGAGATTTAAATTAATATTACATTAAAAAAAAAAAAAATCACCTTTTCTCTGTCTCTGTGAAATTACCTACTCTTTCAATTAGTAGAAACACATCACTTAATAAAAATACAAAGTATGTGTTATTATTCTGTTATAGGTTGATACCATTACACAGAAAAGTCTTTAATAAGGAGTAGCACACTGTTTATCCTCATCGTCATACTTAGCATCAGACAATTTTCCAGTTTACCACACTGAGACCTGATCCAAAACCCACTGAAGTCACTGAGACACTTTTTTCTTTCACTTTCTCAAGTCAGAAGTAGGCTTTTAAGAAGGTAAATGCTGTTAACCCTTTCACTCCAGCATGCAGCACTCCAAGCCCATCTCACAACTGCCACCTCTGATGTTGTAACCTCCATGGTAAGTTAGTGTAGGAGAGGTTTATCCAGTACAAGAACTGAGGCTATATGATTTATGAAATCAACAGATGGCCTTAGACTAAGTGTATTTAAGGGAGATTTTAATTTTTAATGAAAATAATTTGAGATTGGGTATGTAACCAAAACTCAGGTATGTATTTGATCTTATCCCAGAAATAATTCAAGACAGATCATCCAGGTTACCATATGGACTGTATTTCATTCCTCCTATTAAAAGTAGATTACAGAAGGGCTAAAGCTACTTATGATATTTCAAGCTTACCAGTATTAATTTGAATACGATAATAGATGAAGGAAGCATGATTGGCAGTCATTCCAGCTACATAAAGTACAAATCTCTTCAGCAAAATTTCAATGGATTGCAAAACTGAGTAACAAAAGTTCTAGTGATAATTTGATCTTCCATTTTTTAATATAGGAATACTTCTTCAGGTATCATTATTCACCATAGTTTTCCTACAAAAAAAATTGCAATATTTATATTCTGTCCTGATATAAAATGCAGTATTGCAAAGAAGTGTTATGAAAATTTGGAAGTGTACACTGAGGTATTAGATATGTGCAACATAAAAAAGTCTGTTGATCTGCAAAAACCATGAAATGCACACAGTGAGTTAGGAATTTGGTATCAGGTGCCAGCTATTGACATCCATGTCTGGGGACTAGAATTCCAATTGCCTTTTCTTTCCTGGTTATGGCATGTAGGGAAGCAGCCGCTGCAGCTGTAAAGGCCCTGAGAGACAGATGCACAAGCCAGAGAGATGATACAGATGTCCAGAACCTTCCCACCTGCCGCCTGGCTGAATTCACACTGGTTATTGCAAGATGCGGATAACCATCTGTACATCTGTCTAGTACTGATACTTAAGGGTCATATTTTATATAGAGTTAATCACTGGAGCAAGTTACAGCAAGCATTTTTGAATATTCAACGCTATTTCCTACATGCACTATAATAGCTATTCTAATTCTCTCTTGGTGCAGTTCAACATGGCCAGAATATCAGAGATTCAGCAGAGTCAGTACCTAGTGCATTACAAAAGAAAAAAAATTACTATATTTTCAATAAATTAGACAAAAATTAAATGATTTCATTTTAAGGACAATTTTCTGCCTTTGTTTTTCATCATAGTAATGGGGAAAAAAAATCAGTATTCTGAAAATGGCAAAGCTGAAATTGTTATGCCAGAGCTCAAGATTCTGATTTTTTAACTTCAACATACAAGGCACTACATATGCGCAGATGAAGAGTGTCCCAAAACTTTGTCATATTAGGGCATCAATCAGCAAATTCCCATTGACACTCACAAATCATGAATAGTATTTACTTAAGCAATCCTCATGATATCCTGTAATGTAAGATGTTTTATATCTATTTAATACACCAGACAGTCAACGAAACAGAAATCTAAGGTGACTTCTTTCACCCCACAAAAACAGGTCAGTGTCATCAGCAAGAATGCAATGCAAGATCCCCGTTTCCCACTTCCCAGTTCTATGTAGTAAACCACACTGTTACAGATCATTCATTTGAAATGAATGTAACTCATGGCATAAATGCAACCTTTACTGAGATAGGCAATAGGACAGAAATATGTCCTACTGTATGCCTGTATTATATATGTAGGCATGTAAAAAAGAATATCAAGGGAATTCTAGAAAGTTAATAGACTAAATGGCATTTCAAAAATTTTCCATCTTCTTTTAAGCCTTGCTAATGTATCATCTTCTCGCATCACTTACAGTAATGAATTCTATAGAGCAGAGGTCCTGACATTACTGTCTGACTTCTCATAGTTGTAAACCCTATTTTTGGAAAGCTCTTTTTACCTTGGAACGTATTGCAATAAGCCACAAACTCAAAGGTACTACAAACAAATTAATATAAAAATCTCCCTAACAACATGTATAAAACCAGTATGTATTTGTCAAAAGTCATCCTACTAGAAATAACTTTTTGAGTGAAACCTACATCTGTCTGGTGCTGCTCACTGACAGTACTAATTTCAGTAGAAACGCTCCACAACACAATACAAAATGAAATTATGTTATATTTAAAATCTAATGCTATATTTAGAAACTAAATTTTTAGAAACTAAATTTACTTTTTAAATGGGAGATTAAAATTTAAAATACAGTTTATTAGTATTGCACCTATGTTTTTACCATTTTATTATTTCAATATTAATGCCAGAAATTGACACGATCAACATCAGAAAAATAAAGGAAAACTAGAGACTGCTCCAAGTGAGTTTATTGGGTTTAGCTCCCTGCATACACTTCAAGTTCTTTGGGAATGCTCTGGTGTCTGTACATAATACAGGCACAAGCTTTGCTCAAGAGCTACGGTCAGATTCATAAAAATATCCAAACAGATCATCTCTGAAAGACAACAAACTGAACTCAACAGGTAACCAGCAATTATCAACTCGTTATCACTGCAAGATGCTCAGACCAACTTCATCACATATTTTTAAGCATCGGGAACACAAGGTAAGCACGGCATGATGTGAATTTCACAGACATAAATTTTACAGACACATGTAACTGTACTATTTGCATTCTCCTTTCACTACCCTCTTTGCACTACAAACTATTCATCATGAATAGGAAACACCTGACTCATTGCACCAAGAAATCTACCCTTTTTATTCCACAACACTGCCTATAGCTGCTTCTTTCAGACTCCCTGCAGCTTTAATTCACAACTTTCTAATGCCCTCCATGGGGAGCATTTCAAAATGAGGGATGGAAGCAGGATGAAGGTGAACAAGAAAAACACTGCATCTCCCACATCTTGTCTAGTTTCCTCTTTATAATGTAGGCTCCTCAGGACAAAGCTTATGTATAGCTGTGTCACTGCCAGCACTGAGTATATAATCAACGGTTTCACAATACTATTGAATTAGTTACTTCCATACTATGTCTTTTTTCCAATTTGTTGAAAGGCTTTACCCACTAACAATGTCAATACATTCACACTTCACAGTCATGAAATACCTGAATAAAAACAAATATGCTATCTATATTTGAAACCAACATAAAATAATGTTTCATTTGCTTCCCTAATATGCTATTTTAAGAAAAAAGGTAACCTATAAAAGTTGTTTGTTTGTTTTTTTCTTAAATTCAGCACGGTTAAATCTGAAACATTCTTTGATGAAAGTGCACTGAAGTATATATACAGAACTGTCCCATATACATAACGATGAAAATTAATATCTCTTTCAAACAATTTGGCCAGGAGGCAGTTTATAGATATTAAGCAAAAAAGGATTTGCTCTGAAAACCAGTTCTCCCAACTTCAGTGAAACAGAGAACATTATAGTATTTCTACAGTATCATGCTACTCTTTACAGACATTTCTATGGATCTCATAGATCCATATACCTTATAAACAGTTCACAAAACAAAATTGATCAAACAATTTTCTCTGATTGAGATAATGAAAATGTATTCTCTGTTTTCACAGGTGTAGCCCCAAAGAGATGGGTACTAGTGGTAGACCTAGGAATGAAGCCTGAATCTCCTGGTTTCTAGCCCTGCAACAGCTAATACAAGCCTAACTTTCTGTCCCTCTGTAGAAATGGCATTGTGAAGTTAGTAAAGTCAAATACATAAACTATCTTCTATCATTAGATGTATCCTAAAGCAAACCAAGTGAGATGAGACATTCCTACTTAAACGTGTTCATGTCAACTGACGTTAAACTTAAATGCAGAAATGTTTTGTGCTTGAACACATTTAAAGTTCCTCTGAGATCAAGTCTCTTTGTAGTCCAAGGGAGAGAGACACCAAAAAGCGTTTCATCCTAAATATTAGAAAACCAACTCAGGCTGACACGAATGGGCATCCAGAAATGCTTACTTCTCACTATAAAACCTCTCAATTATGAAATTATACAGCTAGCTTAGATGAGACACCAAGCTTTACAATATTCATAATCCACCTGTTAAAATCATGCACATGTAACTGGTTATATGCTAACTCCCTTTTTAGAGGTGGAACCTGAGACTGGGGCATATCAGGCTAGTTATCTTTACTCCCTGTATACTTCTACCCTTCTCACGATACAGGGGCAGATAACAGAAGTAAATCGTCATTCTTCTAGCAGTAAAAAAGAAAAGCAGATGGACATTTATGATGTAGAACTATACCCACATAGTCTTCTGAGGTTACTTAGTCTATATACCACCCTTTTGCTCATATTTGCTAAAATAAAATTGCTCTGAACAGTATTCAAGAAGAGATACTGTTTTTTTTTTCTTCTCAGAAACAATTGTCTCTGTACAGTTTCACAGTTTAAAGAAAGGTTATTTTGTGACAAAAGCCAATTTAAAGTCCTGCTACTTTCCTGAATAGGAACACCACAAAATGTAACATAAACAGATAATTAAGCCTGATAAGATAGGCTATAGAGCATAACTAGGCTTACTGAAATCCTTCAGAACATTTTTCTCTGTCATATTTCTCAAAGATAATATATAAATAAATATAGTATTAATATGTATAAATAATAAATAATAGAAATCTTTTGGAAATTGGCTTGGTTGGCACTTGCTATTCAAAATGGTGTTACTGGGCTAAACTGAGGCTGTTTAAATGTGAAAAGTAATCTGATTTGGAAGAAAATTAATTTTAAACAAGATTTGAAAACATTAATGCCTGCCTTGAATTCAACCACTGAAGACTACTGAGGGCTCTGTTGTAACTGCCAGGGGACATAATGAACTTTTTTTTTCCCCCGTTAGCATCATAACTCCCTTAGAAAGGGCAACAAACTGCTTTCCTGTGATAGATAGCTCTGATGCCATTTCTAGGAACTACAGATCAAAGGAAAACTCACTGCTGAAATAGTAATCTACGGGGGTATGATGAAGAATAGTAATTTGATTGTGGTTTCTTGATATTTTCAGACACATTTTAACTAAAACAAATAGCTTAATTTTAAACAATGAAACTGTGTAGGCATGTTCATGGTGTTAGAAAGGGTTATTTAAGGCATTCATCATATATTACACTCAATGTAGATTCTTGTAAAATATTGAGAACAGTATAGAAGCTGGAACGACATTTCACATAATTATAGTTTTCCCTAAATGTAATGTCAAAAGTCAAATATAATGTCTGCAAGCACAATAGGTTATTTTTTTCCCCAGTGCAGGGGGAGATAATCTTGAGTTTGTACGTGTGCATAATAAGTATACATTGAAAATTTAAATGTAGCCACTGCATTTGAGAGTACAAAGCTATCTTTCAGTAGCTCAGCAAAATTCAGTCAACTTAATGACTCTCAAACAGTAAAATGAGTAATGGGTTAAAGTATGGATTATCACACCAGACTTTTAAAAATGTGAGTGGGTAAATCCAAGCCTCTGTGCTTATGGGCCTAAATGAAGCTTGCAGAAAGAGTAGGGACAGAGGTTTTTAATAAGCCTGAGAAATCTCAAGTGAAGATTTTAAACTGTTTAATGAACCTTTGCAAAAAAAAATATTTTTAAATTAAATTAAATTGTTCACCCTGAGACTAAAATGTAGGCTAGATCGCGGAATTTTGCTTAATTTAATCCTTTAGTTTAGGTTTGACAGATAGGTTAGCAAGTTGAGTACTACTGAGAAGACCATATCTACTTCTCCATCTATATTTAAATTTGTGATTGGCATCAGTGAGAGTGTCTCTACAAACTGTGACAGTACACAGACCCCAGAACTACAACCATTAAGAAGAGGAAAGAGATCTTGTGCCAC
Source organism: Aptenodytes forsteri (assembly GCF_000699145.1). NCBI lineage: Eukaryota > Metazoa > Chordata > Aves > Sphenisciformes > Spheniscidae > Aptenodytes > Aptenodytes forsteri. The sequence continues at coordinate 633,626 of NW_008794122.1, read as the reverse complement.
ACAGCTCCATTTCCCACTGGTTGCCACTTCCTATGTTATTCCTACTAATAATTTATCTAACTTGTGTTTTAACCAGCTAAAGTAATTGCGTATCACAGCTTCCCTGATAGTTTGCTACTGACATATCTTGTTCTTTAGTGATCTTGTATAAAACAGACATGAAAATAAAGTGATACTAAAAGAAGAGTTGTCTTTACTCATATAAACTGTCTCACTGTGTTTATTTGGCCTGTTCATATGAGTAAGGCAGGTCAGATTTGGCTTTAAAAACTCTAACTTAAGCTCATAAAAGGTAGGAAAATGAGAGGTATATAGATGTACTTTTTTTTCTCATCCATGTGGGACAATGGCAAACAGAAAGTAGAATGTCACTTGTCACAGATAGGCTTTCAATCCCTCATTCTGACAGAAAAAAGGACGTTGCCCAACAATGAAGCAGCTGTAGGAGGCAAAGAGGAAAGAAATAGTTGAAAAAAGCTGTATCACCACTTGTAACTCTGAAACTCCCAGTGTCTTGCAAGTCGATGTCACCCCCCAAAAAAATCCTTCATTTGGTCTCCCACTGTTTTGCTGACCTTTCCCCATTGTTGTTGTAGCAGGAGGCAATATAAAAGTGCTTTTATTCTATAAAAATCACTTGGCTGCTAAACTCTGTGAAATTTGAAAATTACAGTAGTTGCACAATATTTTTCAAGGGTCCTCTTTTGGTAATTGCTTCTGACCAGAAAATTAAATATAGAAGAATGAAATTGCAATGAACACAGAAGACACAATTTTAATTTCAGTCCTGGTTGCAGAATAATTTTATTGAAATACAGAGTTGCTGTATCTAAGATAAGAATCTGACC
>NW_008794122.1:615291-632765 GCF_000699145.1 Aptenodytes forsteri | reverse complement strand
CCCCCCCTTACAAAGAAAATGTTTATATTCAGAAAAAAGCTGAAAAATTCACAAAAATATTTGCATACTTAATGCATTTATTTCTGCAAAATGTTACACGTTAAATATATTTTGTCATTTTTTCTCATTTTTAGGTAAGCTTTGCAACTGCTCTGAACTCATGAAATATGGTCAATGGATTACAGGTATTTCATATGCCATTTCTAACCATCTATTAAATTAAAGGGTTAGAAAATGCAAAAGAAACAATCCGTATGCCAATTTTTCTGACAAAGCTGTTGGAAATGCAAAAGAAATAATCCGTATGCCAATTTTTCTGACAAAGCTGGTACTAAATTTTATAGGTTCTTTGATATTCCTAAACAATGCATCCCAACTGAGAACAATGTTTTTTTGATTCTCTTTTGCATCTTTTTCCTTCTCATTCCTATATGTCTTAACTTTAATTTCCTTTCTCTTTTTCTTTTATTAATTTCCATAGGTTTCTTTTATGCAGAATTACTAAAGGTCTCAATGTGTTCTCCTTTCAATGAGTTCCAGACTAGCAATCAAGGTTAAATAAACAAAGTACATGTAGAAAAGCAGAATCAATTCAAAAATGAAAGAATTGATTTTTTTTTATTTTAATTTTGCTCATTGATTTTGTTCACAGAAAACAAAATCAATATAGTAGCAGAATACAAACTTTGAAATTTAATAATATATCTCAGTACAATAAAGAGGTCAAAGACCCTACTGTATCATAAATTCCTCCACTTGGGACTAATTACTACAAGTGGAAAAAAGTGGCAGACTACCAGTTTTGAAGGGATAAACAGAAAGGGTGAGCTAATTCAGACATAAATGCATAACAATTAGGAGAGAAAAAGTGTTTTTCAGCATTGTTGTTCATACAGTTGAAAAGCCATATTAAGAAGGAAGGCAGGTGATATTATACACTTTAGTTACAAATATAATATAGTTTCCTCACAGAGTTATACCAGCTTTACACCAGAAACTTGAATTGGTTGAAGTTCTGCTTTATTCATAAGAAAAAGAGATTATTGAAAAATTATTAACTTAAAATATCTTCTTTTGTTCTTCCTTGTGATGAAGATGAAGGATATGAATGAATAAATTATTTAGGAGAAAATATTCAGCCTTTCTTTTCTCTAAATCATAAGCTGATATACTATATAGTGTAATTTCCAAATATATATATAAAATAGATATAAAAAATGGTATATGTATATATAAAATTGGAGTTGGCATTACAGTCTTTGTCTTTATATGATGTATATAGCTTAATAGTGACTGCAGAGTCAGAGGTTTTCCCTACATGTGGTTCTGATATTGGCAATTGTACAACCCTTGGCACAATTATCCTACTCTAGAGTGCTCTAGCCAAGTGAATTAACTTGTGTTTAACAACCAAACTGTATGTGTATACATGCGAGTGACTGTTGATTTCCCTACTCACTGGTAGAATCATTTAGCATGTTTTGGTTTCTTCACTATATCTACCTCAATTTCCTTGTAGAGCCATTTTTCTCATCAAAATCTGAAGGACCCAAGACTTATTCCCCTAATTCCTCTCCTCGACTATGCCTCATGTCCCCAAGTAGCACAAAGATTTTCAAATACTAAGGGTATATCTGGATTTCCAGAAATTCAGTCCTGAGATATATTTTTTTTTTCTTTGTTTATCTAGCACATCATCAGGGTTGTTCATTTTTTTTCAGCAAACCGCAAATACTTCCTTGATTCAAATACTGAAAATTCAATCTTGTTCACACTCATCTCCCAGTTACTAACTGAAGCAATCATCTAATCAAATTTCGGTCCTTTCAAAGATGGAACAAAGCAGAAAACAGTGAGTTTTTTCATCCTATTCATACTCCTAAATTAGATGGTATTTGATCCTGTTCCTCCACTTATGATCATTTCTGCTTACCAAACCTTTCTTATGTACCATTTGTTTTTCTGGTTTGGATTCTTGACTCTGTTTAATGTCTCTCCAAATGCATCTAAAATATAATCTGTATCTCTTGTTTTCAGGGTTTTTTTTAAAATGATTTATCATGTTTTTTTCATTTTCAATTTTTTTTTTTTTAAATAGCTTTGCTTTCAAGGTCCACTTAGTTCTGCAGTAACCCTGCCCCCTGGGAATCAATTTCTTAACATGAGAGTAAAGAGAGTTCATGTATATTGTGATCCAACATCCCTTAGAGTTGGAGTTTCATAAATAATTCACTTACGAGCACATACATTCATTTTACATGATTCCTCTATGTGGCCAGGGTGCTGCGTAGTCTGCACTGTATCCACCTACAAAAAATACATTCTGCAGTAACCCTGCCCCCTGGGAATCAATTTCTTAACATGAGAGTAAAGAGAGTTCATGTATATTGTGATCCAACATCCCTTAGAGTTGGAGTTTCATAAATAATTCACTTACGAGCACATACATTCATTTTACATGATTCCTCTATGTGGCCAGGGTGCTGCGTAGTCTGCACTGTATCCACCTACAAAAAATACAAAATTATATGTCTGCTTACCGGGATGTAAGTAGGCTTTGGCTAACCTAATCCTGTATCACAGATCTTATAAGTGAGCAAGAAGACTCCTCTTCTCTTCCTTAGGTCCAAACATACTCCGTAAAATAACTATTTGGCAGTGAAAACAGTTAGAATAGTGTTACATGTTGTTTAAGAAAAAGAAGGAATTAAATGAACTATGTATAGGAACAGGATGGTTTTAAATCGTAGAGAAATTGTAGCGATTTGTATGTTCTTCCTTTTCTTACCTATAGTTACTGCAGACAGAGTAAAAAATAATATAAATGTTTCAGGTATCAGTGACAAGCATAACAATTCTCCATGAAGTGATGGGATAAATAGTGCAGTAAGTCACTAATAATATCAGATAGTTGAAAGAAGCAAAGAATAAGAATTTTATAAGAAAACAAACAGGCAATTCTTATTCCCTCTCATTCATCTCTCCCCCCACCAAAAAAAAAAAAAAAAGGGAGTGAGCAAGCCAGTTGTGGAGGGAAACATAATATATGCAGTGACAATTCTGTGAACATCTAAGTTATTCAAAATGCCAGGTATCAACTATTATGCTACAAGGTGGACATGAAGAAAATGGAGGACTAGAGGAAAAAATGCTTCCTTTGAATCACTTTGATCAATACGTTTATGAAGGAAATGAGACATTAAAGAGACATGCATGTCTACTGATAAACAGTGAAGGTTTCTGTCCAATATATTCTTCAAAAACAGCTCTTAAAATATCACTCATAAATGGGTCATCTACACATAAAACATTAACCTATTATGTGTTGGCTATATAACATGTTTGGTTGGCATTCACCAGTCTTTTCAGCTTTTCCGGTATTTTTGTATTATTAATAATTTATATTTATTTTACATCACTCACTACTAAGTCGTTATTTTGCAACATTTTAATGAATCACTTCTTCTAACCTATTACACATACGCAAAGTTAAAACCAAATTACACAAGTGTAGGATAGCAATGTCAAGCATCTCTACAAAGCAGCTTTTGCGCTATGAACATAATCCATAAAAGACTCCCAAATATCCTCAAATAAGTAACGTCTGTTCCTCAATCTAAATATGATCTTCTTACAGGAAGCCATCTGGGACAAGCAAGCAAAACATTCTGCTTTGTTTGCAGAAGAAATATATTTACGCCTCAGTAAAATTCTTCATCATCATCAATCCAATTATATGCAAATCTCTTTGTTCAGTTTCCACTGCCTTAGCTTGACTAAACGGCAAAAATGCTAAGCTGGCCAAAAAAGTTTTATAGAAATACAGGTAACGCACCTATCTATCTATCTATCTTGATCTATCTATCTCTCTACCTATCATTTAAGTACACTGAGTACCTCAAAGTTGCTAACTTCAACAGTTATTCAAATTCATATTAAAAAAAAAAAAAAAAATGCTAACTTTAAGGAGAATGCATTCACTGGAATAGTAGACTTGTCCAGTATGCAATCAACAGGGATCTACTAACATGTATTTTAAATATTTTTCTCCAAGATATAAACATAATTGTGAGCATTCGGTGCATTCATAAGATATTTCTGAGGTCAAAAAGGTTCATAAATGTTACAGATTTTTTCTAGTTCTCTTCTATGACAGATACTCATGCTACTTTTTCAGTGAACAAATCAAATCATAAATCAATGCAAGAGAAAAACTAAAACAAGCAAAACCAATTACCTGGCACATACTAGACAAAGTGTTGAATCTTTTTATCAAAAATGCAATATATTATATCCTCACAAATTCAAATAATCATGGCGGTCTCACTCTGTGTGTCTATATTACCTGCTGATGCAGTATAAAAAGGGAAGGATGACAGTGCAATTTGTTGTGCCTCACTACATTGCATCTTAACAAGCAACAAAGTCTGTACCACTTGCCAATCTTAGGCATAGACTATGCAGGCATAGAGAGCAAACTGATGGAGGACCTTGCATCTACTTTGCAAGTGCTACACACCACATGACACCCTGAAGACAATGCTGGAAGGAAGACAATGCTTCAAAGGATCAGTGGTACACTAAAATACACACAGCAGGACTCCAAACATAGACTCAAGTCAAATTCACACCCAAAAAACCCCTTCCTTTGCTCCATATCATTAATGTAGATGCATCCATGCATAATGATTGATGGAAAAAATTAGAAAATTATCTTTTCTCCTTCTCTAAATTTCTGTGAAATGAGCTGCTGTTTTCCTCACTTTTCTATGGCAGTTGAAGAATCTTGCTAATTTCCAGGAAACTCATATTACTGTCTTGTTCCTCCTCCCATTTCCTGGCATGAAAATGCACATACACCAAAGAATTAAATGAAGAATTGAGAGTCACTACCTAAGTTTTTATGAGCAAGATGCTTGCAGTTCTCCACTAAGCCAGTCCATAATACTGAAATACAGGCCTGAAAGTTTCTTATTAAATACTGAGTCCAGTTTCTGTTTACCATAATCTTACATATTTTCTTAATAGGTTACAATTTTCTTGCATGAATATTTGAATGGGAAATCTGTTCCAGAATTTCAATGCTGCAGTATATAAAAATTATTGTAATAACAACTCCAAATTTATTCATGGGTATTTATACCTGTTTCTTCTTTTTTTCCTTAACTTACATATTCATTGCCATTGGGAAGTGAACTTTTAGTATTAGTAATATATATTTGCTAGTGTATGTAATTATTTTTCATTAATAACTGTGAAGCCACACTTTAACAGAGTATAGGCAACCACAGTCACAACATATTGCTATGAACTCAGAATGATTAATTTCTGCAAGCACCTTTTTATCGTTGACTTTTTTTGCCACTCATCTCACTTTATTCTTAGCACTAAATCTGTGTCTGTAAATATGTTATGATTGCAGTATATATTATATATTGATCTGACCGATGTGTGTGTATTACTAAAAATTTGAGACATTACAAGTTTCTGCAACATTCAACGTGTCTTAAACAGAACTGAAAGGCACAACATGCTCATTTTTGCCCACTACAGCAAATGCCAGATAAAAATATATCTCCATAGATTTCCTGTTACATTTCACAAGATGCTTCTCACCTGTTTTTAAACTTCTTTTACACACACAACTTCATTTTCAGTTCGTGACAGAAATCAAAATAGGACGTGGGGAACTATAGGAAGTGTATTCAATATATTGCCTTAGAATATACATGTTGAATAAGGAATACTAATTCTCATATTCTTAAACAAACAAAAGAAAATGAATCAGTAAATAAAATATTCAATATCTTTATGTTGTACCATTTGTACAATATTTGTGAATCATTAAAGGCCACATATAGGGTAAAAAAAAAAGGCAAATTGAAGTTGATGAAAAGTTTGTCTGAATAAGAAATGAATGAGGACTGCTACATGTGATCACAGAGAGATGCATAGATTTTAGTCATTAGAATTTCTGTAATAGATATGGTCTAATTTAATATAAGAAAGCCTATTAATAATCCTGATGATGACAGTTTAAAAGAAAAAAAGGTTAAAGAAATCAACTTAAAAGGTAACACACCTAGATTTAGTATGCAGTTTAACATGACTGTATTCTCATTTAACCTTACTCAAATTCAGTTTGCCATATTCTTAACTACTTTGCATCAACTGCATCTAGTTTTGCAACTTCATTGTGGCTACTGCTGACTCCTGCATATTTGGTAAAAGATAAATCAAGTCCATCAAAACTAAGCTTTCTATTTCATATCAAAACCAGGAAAATTAAAAAAAAAAAAAAATCATTTTTAACCCATCTCTACAAGCATAAAATTGATAAAATAAACGTGTCATTCATTATCTTTACAAACTCTCTGGTTTATTGATTTCCTGCTCACACTATGCCTGTGAATGAATTTTAAACAATCAGGTATCTGGCGAATCCCACCACTTCCTATTATTAGGATATTAGGATTATGTTCTGTTCATAGTCACACTTTGCAGTAATATGGTAACGTATCGACCACTCTTCATGTTAAGCACCAGAGGATTGCTGGTTCACAAGGGTAGTGGTTAGAGATGGAAAGACTGTGTCCATGCCATTGCCCTAAAATTAATTCATTCATCTGCACAAACTAATGAATTTATACCTTAGAATTAAAAAAAATCATGTATACTTAACTGTTTAGCAATCAGTTCTTTCTAAAAGCCCAAAATGTTGTAAATTAATTATAAACAGATACCTTCTACTAGTAGTAGGTAGGAATGAAAACCAAAATATAAAATATCCCATTTAACTCTCTCATCCACTCTCACACAAGCACTGTAATAATAAAAATGTTGCATATTTAATGCTATTTACTACAACACCTTGCAATTCCTGAAGCACAGAAGTGTCTTCATTGCAATCCAGTATAATGATATTATTATTCTATTTTCAATACATATACATTGACTTATTTCAGGTAGACAACGTTCAGAAATATAACTTGCTAATAGTTTTTCGAAGGCACACAGTGGAATATCATAGGATTAATCTATCTAAAAAGTCTCAATAATGCAAACTTCCATATGGTTTGCATATTACTTTTGTAATACATTTATTAAAATTCTGTTACCTTACCCTACTGAACTAATGCATTAAGAAGTACTGTAATAAGAAGAATGTGACCTATTTAAGTTATTTATTACAATCTTAAGCCAGCAACACTCTGGACTTCCCTGAAAACTGAATAATACTGCCATGTCAAGAAAAAAAAAGGTTCACAGAAAAACAGAACAGCAAGTACTGATATCCTTCGATGCCTCTGATGCTGCAAACCTCACACTGAGAGGTTTGTGCTGCTCTTTAAACAGCTTACAGAACATAGCTTGATCTTGGTGTAGATAATGTTACTAATAGTTTAATCCATTATTAAGAAACCGAGACATGAAAAGCCTGGCCCACGTTTTGTTGTTGTTGTTTCTTTTCTTTCTTCCTTTTCTTAAGAGTACAGGAACATACTGGAAGGAAATTATCTGTACAATTCTTTTTCTAAACTGATGAAGTTCCATTTCAAAACTAGTAAGATTTTTTTTACATCACCTCATACCTCCAGAAGGTTGAAATCTTTTTTTCAATTTCTAGAATAAACTTATAGTGGTATATTTATTGCTATTATATCAACATTGCTCCTTAATATTTTTTCCTGGTATTTATTCACAATATTTTTATGAAGAGTAATCAAATCTCCTCTCACCACTTACTTTCTTAGGTCTCTGAGGTACATGTAGCAGTGGCTTAAAACTAGATGGCAGGAATAGTTACCACCCTCATTCATCTGCTCCACCCTTCTGATGGGCATTAAAGCCTTCAGGGCAGGGTTATATGATATGCCTATGAATGAGCTCATGTACTATTGCAGTCTTCAGCTGGGTGTATTAAAGTAAAAGAATTCCAGTTTTGGTTTACCCTAATATACCAGGCAGTGTTTCACAAAGTGATTCAAAGGAGGTTCAAGTATTCATGCCTTGAGGATAGTAACAGCTTCTGCCATCCAATTTTAGCCTGCCACAGCATGTCTCTCAGAGTCTTAAGTCCGAATAAGCAAAACCTTTTTAGTCATCTCTTATAACTCTAAGAGATAACTCTATATTCCATGGTTATTAAACATCTCTTTCTGCATCTCTAAATGTAAGCTTAATTCTTCCTGAAAATGGTTGACCAGAATAATGTAACAATTTTTCAGATGAAGTCCCGTGAATGACTCCTCAAATGACATGAATATGTCTGTTTCTCTCACAGCAGCATACAACTTGATGCAGCCTTATGTTGCAGAAACAGATTTGCCTGTGTCACACTGGTGCTCGTAATAACTCTGCCTAATTCACTACATTCTCCTCTTTTTCTAGTGCTTCTATCTCATGATTTCCTAACTGAATTTACAACTTGTCTTGTTCTTGCTAATGTATTTTGAGTTGTTAAGTTTTATTTTAATTGCTACAGTCTAAAAAGTTTTCTAGTCCTTCGTCTAGTACAGTCTAATCCTCACCCAAACTCATGATATTTCTTATATTTGTTTCGTAATCAAGTTTCATTATTACATGTGCACTGTGCATGAAGGTTAAAATATAAAGCAAAATCAGTCTTAAGACTCATGCTTGACTTGAGTGAGTAACTTTCCCTCTATTTTTAATGCTTATTTTTGCAACAACACCAATTGTCATCTCATTTTATTTAATTTCTTATGTATTTTGTAATTCCTCTAGTAATCCCCATCTTCCTCAGGTGCACAAATAATTTCCCAGGTGGCACAGTATCAACTGCTTGCTGAAGTCCAAAGAGAGAGATTACTAAATTTTCTTTATCTAGGAAATTGGTTATCTTTTCAAAGGAAGGTATTGGATTGGTTTGTATGAACCCCTTTCAGTAAAGCCATTTTCAATTTCCATTTTATCCCATCTTCCTTCTTCATTCATGTCAGCAACTCAATTTTTTCATACAAATTCTGCTCTACTGTTTGATAAAAAATGAGGTCACACTTTTAGACCTTTATCCCTTCTTTTCCATCTTCCCCACTATTTAAATACAGATACTGTATTTGCTATTCTCCAACAAAACAGCACCATTTTTGCCCTAACAGATTTATTTACAAGACAACATGGGACACTTTGTTCTATATCACTCACAATTCTGTGATGACACTTATCTGTTCCTCCTTGACTTACATACATCAGACTCCAAGTTTTGCTCTTATCTCAGACACTTCCAGCTTTTGCCTCCCATGTACATTATCACCTTTGTTTAAAACTAAGGCAAAGTTTTAATTTCATTTCTGCATCACATCTACGTGTAATAATTGTCCTGCTTCTGTCTTGCTCTTGTTTTGCTAATATAGCTTAAGAAAGTTTTCTTTCAATAATTCCTTTAATGTCTATCTCAGTTGACATTTGTCAGCCCTTTATCCCTATACTGACCACACCTCTATAATGTACCTCTCTTTGATTATCTGACTTCTCTTCTCCTCCCTTTTCTTATTCCTTGTAATTTTCCTGATCATGTAACTTATGCCATAAAAAAAAAAAAAAAAAAAAAATCCTCTCATGCCTGTACACAGAATTAACACCTGTGCATCCAAGCCTCTGAGAAGGTATTTGCGATATTGTACCTTATAGACATGTGTATGAAAAGTATTTCCATGACACCTTCCCCACCTTCATCCTACCTGTCAGTGGTACTACAATCATTGTCTATACCTACTACTGAAGGCCAATGCTGAAGAGAATAAAACATATAGATTGAACAGGGAATGTACTTTTCCAAGTCCCAGAATTAATCTGCCTAAAGGCAAAATGTCTGTGTTCTCTGCTAGCGAACCTTTGTCACTTCAGACACATTATTACACTTGTTTGTAATTTCTCCAGCCATCATGCAGTACTCGCAAAGACAGAAAGAAATTAAAGATTGGCAAGACTTCGGTGTCTAATGTATGCAAAAACTGAGGTGAATGACAAATATGTATTTTTTAAATGCAATTTTATTTTTTAAAGACATTAATAACTGTTTTATTTTAAAGCCTTTGTCACTTCAGACACATTATTACACTTGTTTGTAATTTCTCCAGCCATCATGCAGTACTCGCAAAGACAGAAAGAAATTAAAGATTGGCAAGACTTCGGTGTCTAATGTATGCAAAAACTGAGGTGAATGACAAATATGTATTTTTTAAATGCAATTTTATTTTTTAAAGACATTAATAACTGTTTTATTTTAAAGAGGACTTTTTAAAGCATTGCCTAATTTATAATCTGCATGGAATGGTGGTATCTGTCAATTAAATTTGTTGCTTACTAAGGTCTTCATTTGTACATACAAGGCCAAAGAGGACTTCTAGAGAAATGTTTTTGAGAGACAGAAGGATTATTCATGGAATTAAATGCTTTATGGATATATTTAAAACAGACTGCTATGATGTGGCAGAAATAGCAAGCTGATACATTTATTGCTTACTTTGCAATGTGAAGTATTACTTTGCATCTCATGGGCATAACAGACTTCACAGGAACGCTTTACACTTCAGCCCTTTGGAGACACTGGGCCAGCAGTCCCCGTTCAATATAGACCCTCCTACTATACCTGGGGTATAACAGGCTTCAGGGACTTCTCTTGCCACCCCCTGCCCCCGCCCCGCCTGCCCTTGCTTCAGGGGGGCAAGCAAGAGATTGACTAGAGAGAAGAATAAATTCAGTAATGCTGTGTGGAGCTGAGACTCTGTCTGAGCAGCAGGAGACCCGCTGCTTGTTCCTGGGTGGATAAAACTCAGGCAGCAAAGAGGATTATGCCAAAGGCACAGTAGGGTTCTAAAGGTAGAGTGTCACAGAGTGGCCAAAACTAAAAGAAAAAGTTATGGAAAGAAGTGAGAGGGAAAGATGTAAGGGGGAGCTGGGATTAACTGCTTTATACAGGATCCTTACGCAGAAAATGACTAGGACAGACCTACCAGTCTTTACATCAAATTCCAAAGTACAATTAGGTATCACTCTCACCCTAGAAAACTGACTGATCATGGCAAGACCCCACCTTGTAGGGATGTTGTTGTAAAAAAGAAAAAAAAAACTTAAGCAAGACGACTGAGAAAATATGTCAGAAGACAAAAGTAAACACTGTTACCAGTCTATCACCAATTTGAAAAGAAATGTCAGAGTAGGGACGGGCTGTATCTTTTAGATGGACATCAGTTGAATCCACTATGTGAATAAATCACAGAAAGCATGGATGTAAAATACAGATTCATAAAACAACATTATTTAAAGATGGGTGTTGTTCAGTAGACAAAAACTGAAATTAGGTTTCCTGAATCCCTCTTCAGTGTATCTCCAAGTTGTAGTCAAAAGGTTTGTAAGATTTATAAATTCTCGGTCACTCCATACATTCATCTAAATACTCACTTAAATTACATTATGGAAGCATCATAATGATGAGCTTTTATAAAGAACACAGTGATCCTTAGATACTATGTTATATGCATGCAAAATACTATGGAAATTATTACACTGACAGCATAAACCTGCTTGTATTGTCAACTGTTCACTTTCTTAAAATTAAGTTCAAAACAAGAGGGTTTTTTGTATGTATGTTTTCCTGTTCAAAGGATACAAATTCCATGCTTCTAAATAAGTTGCAACTTTTGAAGTCCTTTATCAATAAGCAATATGATGTTTCCTAACAAATAAGAGCTTATTTCATAGTCTGTCTTATGAGCACAGCGTGGTAGATTGGTTTAATTAAAGTCTGTCAAATTATCATAAGGATTTTACATTCTGCAAATAATTGCTTTTTCTTCTCTATTCACTTTTTGTTAATGGAAACAGAGAAAGTTGTTTTTATCTTTAATATATGATGGAGAATAAAGAAAAAAGGAAAGAAAAATGAGCAGTTAATGAAATGACCTTTAATTTCTTGGACATCCTTTTCCATTAAACCTAAGATGATCAAAATTAAGCTGGATTTGACAGTAGTTATATATGTGAAATTACGTCATGTGTCTAAATCAGACTATCGTACTAACAGTACACATCTGAAAGTAGCTGAACAGTGGAATGCAGTGGAAGTTGCATTCAAATATTTGTGAGATCACTTAAATTACCTCACATTAGATTGCACTCTGGTGATCCAAACATAGCTTATTTTGCATGCTTACAGATATTAGGCATCCACTAATCCTTTTGCTCATAAATTCCTCACCACAAATTAATTTATGTACAGAATTGGTACATGGGAATATGGAATTAACACTATATGCTGTTTTGGTTTAGGGTTTGGGGTTGTTGTTTTTTTTTTCTTTTTGATCAAAAATAAAAAGTACCTTTTTCCAGTGAAATAGCAAGATGGTTTTTTTAGGACCCAAAAGAAGTCTTAAGTGTGTCTCCACTTCTTTCATATTAAATTACATTTAATATGCAGCATGTGCATATTGTGAAAAGACTTTGTTTATCAAGGTAAGTTACAGAAGCATAGTCCGGTTTATTTCTACACAGCTGCCCCTACTCAGTATATTATCTGTTGTAGTACTCATTCGTAAGACAGGTTAGAACTGCTACCCCATATCTTGGGGCAGAGAGAGGGTGGTGGAATAAAAAATATTTTTCCAAATAAGTTTCTGGAGACACATGTACACCAGTGAAACTATGATTAGCCTGTCTGGCAAGCAGCGTACACCAGCCAAGGTTGATAGGTGACAATTCTAGCTATTTATTTCAAATAGAAGGATGCCTCAGAAATTAACAGGTGCATACTTCATGTATATTATAATTGGTTTTCTGCATCACAGTGTAACATTTTACAAATGAAAGGCTTCTCTCTCTTTCTTCAAATAGCAAGAGTACTGAGCTGATTTCATCTTAAAATTTGCATAACCTTTTTCCTGATACCTTTTCAGTAGTTATTTCTTCAATTTTGAGTCCTCCTTCTGTAATTAGGATGCCTGCAAACAGAAAACTTTGTGGAGAGATTTCTAAATTATTTTGAAAGACATCTTTCTGTAGTTAGTTATCACACACTGATGTACTGAAATGCTGAAAAACAGCCAGCATGTGTTACAAGAAAAAAAGGAAAGCCCAACTATAATTTTTTCCCATTCTTCTATCTGCAAATGATATGGAAATATTGGCCCTGTAAACTAGACAGAAACTTGCTAGAAATACACAGAAGCCACTCAGTCATTGTGCAGTTATTCCAGGACTCTCAATATTTCTACTTAGGAGGTGACAATTTATTCATCTTTCCCTGCGAGAAGTACAGCAGCAGAACCCTACTTAAAACTGCCTATTCACAAAATATTTGGAAAAATTGTGTAACTACTATGCAGAGTTAGAAGAAGCAACTTTAACAGTCAAAGTTTTTCAGTTACAGGTTTCTTCATTATTTTCAAAACTGTGAGATGGCTTAGCTTCTTCAAGAAAATGAGAGACCTTTGGAGTCCTTTTTCTTAAATCCTTCATGTCATGTATCAGGGGAAAGAAAAATTAGGGGTTACTCTCCAACTGCTGGCTTTCCTAGAAACAAACAAATACATGCTTTAGGTCCATGAAAAAAATTCTGCTTTGCAGGAAGGAAAATACTTAAGCCCTCTCTATGTATCAGGCAGGAACTCGAGAAATCCAAGGCTGTAGATTTTTTGCTTGGGCCTGCTAAATTTAAAATAATACAAATTCATTTCAGGATATTGTAGAGGGGACTAAGAAGAAGGAAAATATCTATGTCAGGTTTTAGTATAATAGAGTAGCTAAGCTCTTTTTTTGGACCAAATAAGACTGATTCATTGTGGAACACAAGGAAAACAGCAGGAAGACGAACCCTGGCGTCTCCTTGTCTGTACATGCACAGAGTGTGGGTACCACACCGGGGTAGCTTTTACTTTGTGGAAGGTGGTGTTCACTCCCAACAGAACTTTATAAATATCAGTACAGTCCTTCTGTGTATTATTTCTCTTCTGTGTTAAATGTGAAGGGAACACATGCTAGTACCAAGTCTGGTGCCACATCAAAATGGAGCAGGAGAGAACTATACAGTGGACATATACCGCACTGTTACTGGGATGAACAGGAACTTCATCGTGAGCAATTATGTCTGCTCAAGTAGGAAGAGCCATGTTCAATAAACTCTTCCCCCTCTCCTCCTTTTAAGGTTGGTCTTTTTAAAAAATGTCTTTGAGGTTGCTTGTTAACATTCAAGAAGATTGAAACAAGCAGGCCAGGTCACCTTCTTGATTCTTGATGCACAGAAGTGTAGCAGAAACCCATGAAACTGAGAGGGAGTAAAGTAAAAGTCACTGAAATAAGTTTCGTTTCAATTTTCCTTGCTACTTTTTATGTCTGCTGATATCAGGCAGGAGAAAACTGCATTCTTTGTAACAGTGGCCAGGTCTTGGAGCAAAGACATGCAGTCATACACGAAACATGGTTACAAAATACATTCTAAAAAAACCTATGGCTTACATTAGAGGGTTTCAACCATGCAAATAAGTGGCAAGGAGCTATTACTACCCTACTAAAGAGATGGATTACATGTCAAAAATCTGGCACAGCTATCTCATTATTTATTTAAAAAAACCCAAAATATTATGAAAAGTTTAGAAAACCCGATCTGACCAAAATATTCTACAGATTTTATTCCTAAAATATAATTTGTGTTACTGAAATGAATTGAACACAAAATATTCTAATTTCTGAGCAACAACATAATTCTGAAGAATATAATACTTCATTTCAGTCTCACCTTACTAGATTTTACTTAGGTTCTCACTATGTAACTATGTTTCATGAAAACCTGTTATGATTCAAAACTGTTTAGAGATAATAATTAAACCAGAAGAACTATGCTCCTCACTGTGTTTTACATTTACTAAGTCAGTGTTCTCCCTTATGCTTCTAAGGAGAGAGGAGGGAAGAAAGAAAAAAGAAACTAAAAAGGTGGTGCATCTTCAAGGAGTGCAGACATTTTAGATATACTTGATTTACTCAATTTAAGTTGAAGAGTGAAAAGGTATCTTTGACAAAACTGTCATCTTTAAAATATGGTGATATTTTATTTTCCCCTTTCTGCACTATTTAGATTGCCTGGAACTGAAATACTTACAGCAGCCACTGTGTCCAATTTTTCAGAGCTGTCACTTCCTAGCAAATCTGCTTAAGCAAAATACTTATGTTGTTAGAGAACAGAGCAAACATATAATAGAAAATGCTTTCTATACTCCTTTGCAGGACAACTGAAATTCAAGCACACAAAACAGCAAGAACATGCAAAAATCTGGAAGTTGAGTTCTATAGACACTTTTAAATCCATAAATCTGGTATTCCTACGATTAGTTTCCAAAGATGGCTAGAATTAGCTCACTTTTTTTGATTTAACTGATTTTTTCTGCACAATAATTATATCAACACAATACAATCAAACAATAATCAAAATGCTATTTCCAAAGAAACCACTCCAGGCCATTAAGACTAAAAAGAACACTTCACCTGAAGGACAGTAAAACAGAAGATGATATTTTTTAACCCTCTCTAGTCCACGTGCTCTTTTGGTCAGCATTTGATGCCCTGCAAGGTAACACAAAATTGCTACAGCTTCACACTTATGGGCCTTTAGCCTACAATATAAAGAGAACAGATATTTCCAAAGAAACCACTCCAGGCCATTAAGACTAAAAAGAACACTTCACCTGAAGGACAGTAAAACAGAAGATGATATTTTTTAACCCTCTCTAGTCCACGTGCTCTTTTGGTCAGCATTTGATGCCCTGCAAGGTAACACAAAATTGCTACAGCTTCACACTTATGGGCCTTTAGCCTACAATATAAAGAGAACAGATATTCATGAAATGTAAAAACCTTGTATGCTGAAATGAACTATACTGACAAAAGTTAACCTTAGAGAACAGATATTCATGAAATGTAAACAATGCTTGTATGCTGAAATGAACTATACTGACAAAAGTTAAGACCTTTACCTAGGATACAGATTACACTTTACAGAAAGAAAAAAAAAAGGCATAAAATAAAATGTTCCTTTTAAGAGTGAATTTTAAATTCTGGATGTCAAGAATTTTTACAGATGACAAATTTCAGAATGGTTTTGGTTGTTACAGGTCAATAAGTATTCTATTTCCTGAAATTTTTCTAAGATTTGCTGATTCTATTAATTTAATTTCTGTATGATTATACAAAAATCTTATTAATCTTTGAAGTTTACACATCAGGAATTATGTAAGACTACAGTTACTTCCACTGCTTTAGAAAGCCTGTCATGTTACAGGAAAGTCAGTGCTTCTTACTGTATACAATTCAAATCCCAATACTCTGATGGCCCGTTAACACCAAATATGTCACCCTTTAACACCACAGAATCAATACACTGGAATGTCATGGTACCCTGATGGGCCACAAAGCCTCTGTATACGTTTATTAGACAAAGATTTTGTATTACTTCAGAGAAGAAATATGTCAAGTTAAAATCAATTTCAAGTTTCTTACTATGAAGGAAATAGTCCTACGTAAATAAAAGCTTTTTTTCAAGTTCTACTCAGTCAAACATAGGAACTAAACAAAGAAGGTCAAAGTCATTTAGACATCCTCTTCTGAACGAGGACACTTGCATGTGCACACTCTTATAAATTCTACCCTTCATTTTCAAGGTTGTTTTTTTTTTTGTTTTGACAGCTCTTTCCTACCCAGATTATCACCCACCCGGGCCTTGCTGAGATCTCCTTTCAGGGAAGGATAAGAAAAATACAAATATAACCTAATATAAATAATCTAGTATAATCAAACAATAATATCCCAAAGCCTAGGTACAAAAAGCTTTTCTAAAGGTTACTTCATCCATTTTCTCACAAGATAATTTAAGTATTGGGACTACTAAAAGGAAGACCAGACAATTTCTTACATTTTAGAAATGCTTCTGTAGCACACTCCAAAGAACTCAAGAGAAAGTTATTGACCTTTCTGACAACACTGGGAATTTGCAGGCGAGACAAAACCATTAGTATTTTCTCACAATTAATTCTTCAAAATATTTTTAGAATCCAAAGCAAGAAGCAACATTGATCATTTGCCTTCCATCCTTGTGGAGATGGATAAGCATCCTGGCCAATCCAAGATTCCTTGGATATTTAACAGAAAAAGCATTTTTTAAAAAAACCCTCCCTGAGCTGCTGTGCAGCTGACAGAATAAAGAATACCCTCTTTCTTTAATCTCTGGATTTCAAAACTATGTCCATTTAACAATGTCCATTTGCAGATGACACCAAGCTGAGTGGTGCAGTTGACAGGCCAGAGGAATGGGATGCCATCCAGAAGGACCTGGACAAGCTTGAGAAGTGGGCCCGTGTGAACCTCATGAGGTTTAACAAGGCCAAGTGCAAGGTCCTGCACCTGGGTCAGGGCAACCCCCAGCATCAATACAGGCTGGGGGATGAAGGGATTGAGAGCAGCCCTGC
>NW_008794122.1:593725-615082 GCF_000699145.1 Aptenodytes forsteri | reverse complement strand
CTCTCCTATGAAGAAAGGCTGAGAGAGTTGGGGTTGTTCAGGCTGGAGAAGAGAAGGCTCCAGGGAGACCTTATTGCGTCTTTTCAATAGTTAAAGGGAGCTTATAAAAAAGATTGTAGCAAACATTTTAGCAGGACCTGTTGTGACAGGACAGGGGGGAATGGCTTTAAACTAAAGGGGGGTAGATTTAGACTAAATAGAAGGAAGAAATTTTTTCTGCTGAGGGTGGTGAAACACTGGCCCAGGTTGCCCAGAGAGGTGGTGGATGCCCCATCCCTGGAAACATTGAATGTCAGGTTGGACGGGGCTCTGAGCAACCTGATCTAGTTGAAGATGTCCCTTCCCACGGCAGGGGGGTTGGACTTGATGACCTTTAAACATCCCTTCCAACCCAAATTATTCTATGATTCTATGATTTTCTTTTTCTTTTTCTTTTTTATTTCCCAGAATCCTGTGTATTCCAAGACCTTGTCAAGAATAACATGGTACAGGCCTCAGTACATAAAATTTAACATTTGAGCTTTACTACTCTACTAATTCTTAGAGAACTGAGTAAGGTGATGTTATACAAAACTGTTTGCTGCCTGCAAGAGAACTAGAATTGTCCATGAACAATTTCTGTAAATATTGAACCAATATTGTCAGATGGAGCCCAGAGAGAAACAGAACAAAAATAAGTATTTCTGTAGAGAGTAAGAAAGTTCTAAACTTATATAGGCTTGATTACTTTCTGGACCAACAGGAAAGTTCCCTGTTACTGTCTTCATGGTATTTGTAATCACAAAAACAAAAAATGAATATGGATTTCATGGATCAGCCTTTATATTTTCTCTACACAGGTTCAGATTTCAATTTGTAACCAATACACAATTCTTCTGGACAAAGAATCTTTCTTTTTTTTTTTTTTCTGAGTGCTATTTAAACCATTTGATGCAATCATTTCTTGTGTGACACCAAACATTATTTTCCAAGCCACTATCCTCTATACCCTGCCATTTCTAAAGAATCATTACAGGCCACCCCTACAAAGCTCAACATTGCTTAGATAGAAACAATGCATGTGTTCAGCTGGAGCTGAATTTTCTAGCAATATACAGCATATGTGTTATGTCTCATCATAAAAATTTTAAAGTATTTTGCTAAATTATTCTCTCTGCTCATACAAATAGTCCTACCGAATTAAATGGAAGTACTGATGCTATAAGTCCTACCATATTGCCAAAAGCTAAACAGTGTGGTTTAGCAGCTTATGGCGTAGACTTCCAAAAGTCTTTTGCAAGCCTGTATTAGACATTCCCAAAGCAATAATGAACTAGATCACATACAGGTTGGCATCAATTCAAAATCTTGACACGGCATTCACTGAAATCATGTAAGAAACATATAAGGTAAAGCTGTCACATAAGTTATCAAATTAACCACCTAGCACATTAATGACAAGTCTATTATGCTATTTTAGGTTTTGTGTCCTTAAGGAGCTTTCTACATAGGGGATTGCATACATAGAAAATTATACAGAAGAGTTGTTAGTTTCTTCTCAATAATAAAGTAACACCTTTAACAGTGAAAATAAAGAAGCAAGTATTCAAAAGAAGAGAAAGATACTTACAATATGTTTCCATTAATGTACAGTAACTATTTAAATTCATAAAATAAATGCTTACAAATCCATATGAAAATTAATTATTCTCTCAGTTAAATGGCAAATGGACAACAGAGATTAGCATCTGTAAATAATTTATAAGCCAAAATTCAAACTGGATTCTTATGAGTTTCAGTTTTGTATTAATTCACTACATCTTTCAGTATACAGCAAACTACTGCTGTATAAATGTGATTTTTCAATACTTTTCACAAATATGAGTCTTCAACTTATTAAAATATATGAGAGAATAAAGTTATCAGTATAGAAGTTGCAAGAACCACTTGCAGAGAAAAAAATTACATGTAAAACCTTTAACGTGACCTATGTTTTTAAGGTAACAGCACAGACTGTTTCTCACAGAAACCAGCTAACCACATATTTTTTTTCCAAAAATGTAAACTAAAATATGTAACATCTCATGATATTTTTCTCTATACTGACATTAAATACTGTGATAGAATGATTTTGTGGAAGTCTGTCAACACAACTGCTGATACTCCTATGTAACATAACCTAAATTGAGGGGATTATCAGCAAGACTTCCCATTAATACATCAGTGAATGTCAATAAAAAAACCTGGCTCAGAAGAGGCAATGCTGCAACTTTGCTGTGTGAAATCAACGCATTCCATCTCAGAAGCTGTTTCCATACATGTGCTGTTCTCCTTTTCTCTCAATCAATGACATCCAGAAAAAGTAAAGATTGATTAATTAAAAAAAAAAAAAGAGCTGAATATTTTTTTTTTTTACATACTGTAATAAAACCTGAAAATGCCAAGCCACCTTGCCAGTTTCCTTCTAAATAATGGGTTTTAGTTGTAACTCTAGTCGTGCAAATTGCATGCTGCTGGGGGCAGAGAAAAAAAAAAAAAAAGAAAAGAAAGAAAAAACCAGGAAGACTCCTGAGAATATGAATATCCACATGTTTTGCCTCTTGTGAAGCATTCAGCACACAAGATTTTCATTATTGCTACTTCCCCTGGATGCTTTAATATTTTCTATGACGTCTCTTACCGACTCACGAGTGTCTCTTAGCAGACGTTGCTGTGCTTAGTTCTAAAGTCTCAGGAGAGCTAGGGTACTTTTGCCAATTAGAAATAAGCAAGTTGTTTAATTAACACACCCTTTTCATTAATGGTTTAACCTAAAGCTGACAAAGAGTCTTTGTTGCAAATCATGAACAAAGAAAAGAGTACTAATTAAACATCCTGAAGTTTCTAAAGGGAGAGTTTCTTTCAGCACCCAAGGGATTGGTTGAACTCCTCAGAGGACCTCCAGAGCCTTCCAAGAGCACTTGGATTTTCTTATAGCTGTCCCACTCAGGAAAAAAAAAAACCAAAAACAAAACCAAAACAAAACCCCAAAGTCTAAAGATTTTGGACACTGTTTATGTTTTAGAATTAAGTTTGCATAAAGATAGATGTTCAAACTCTTTGGATCAGAATAAAATACAACAGATTTTTACTTCATAGTAACACAGGTCTAAACTCGAGCCTGGGAAGCTGTTAGAAATTACATGGGAGCTAAATTGATGCAGAGAAGAGGAAAGGTAATTCTCTGCACTAGGCATTAAGTACCTATCAGAGGGGTAAACAGAGAGGTGTGCCACAAACTTCTTTCTACGTTCTTTCAGACTTTCTATGTGTATTTTATCATGTGTACATGATGTGTACATTTTCTTAAAATCAATTGGCCAAGCTAAGAAGTAACAGGCAAAGGTTTCTAACTAGATGTGAGTTTGAACTGAGGGCTTGTGATGCAAGACAAGTAGCTTTCCTGGAGGCAGCTAGCAGTGATCTTTGCTTCAGCTGTCCACCCTACTGCCCCCTCACAGATCTCTACTCCCACACTTGGAAAAGCAAGACTGTTTTTGAGGCAGCTGCTAATAGCTGCAGTTTGCAGCCTGGTCTAGTAAGACAAAAGAGCCCTTATTCTTTAATACTTGGGCTTCAACTTGCACTGATCCAATAACTACTGTATAAGCAATTACGCTGCCCAGGAGTGACAAAGGGATAGATAGACATGGGTAGTAAGTGTCATAAAGTTAGATATTCACACCCATGAATAAGACCTCTAAGGTGGTGTGGGTATAAAGCAACTGTGCATGTATTGTGTTTGGAGGAAGCAGAAGCAGTATTACACTATTTTAGTCTCCCTTATACCAAAGTGTACTTAGCCACTTCTAAATTTGACACAGAGTTCAACAAAATGACAACAGAAAAAAACAAGACCAGACTTTGGAAACCTGTTAAAGCTAAGGCTCAAAATACCAGCCATCCAGACTTCCTTCACCTATCTTCCATCCTATCTTAGTAGTGTAATATTTCCTTTATCTTTTCTATAGATTTATACATTTATTTCTATAGTAACCAGAAAATTAAGAAAAGTCTTTTTTTTCTTCTGTATTTTATGAGATCAAACCTATGAACTTGCTTGTTCAGAACATGTATTCAGTTTCAGATGTTAAATTCAAGATTTTTGTCATAATGCCAAGGAATTATTTTTTAGATTCAGTAAGATCCAAAGCTTCACAGGTCCATCCATCATTACTTCACAACTAGCAACAGACCAAATCCTGTGGACTACTGTCATAGAGAAATGAGAATCAAATAAGTTTGTACCACAAAAATTGATCTACTCTGTTTATTCAGTAATGGACAATTTAGTTCATGAAATAGATTTAAAAATATTTATTTTGTGAAACTTGTTTATAAATACTTTATGAATTGTATGTAGAAATATGTATTCATTCTTTTATATTGCTAGCATTTTTGGAAAAACTGTTGATAATGTCAGTGATAGTGTTTCAATTCAGTGTTTCTAGACACAAAAAATCTGCCACCTACTACTGCATACATTACATTAGAAAAAAACTCTAAGAAAACATGGTATTAAAAAGACTGTCAACTACATTCAATGACGGAATGCCTAGAGATCCAAAAGTATACCAAAACCCACTGATCCAAAGATTTCACAGTTTCTTGTTTCATGATTCAGTGGAAAGGATATGAATGAACAAGCGAGAGAAGAACAAATAGAAGTGAATCAGGACAAGCTCTGGAACTCTAACAGGCAGCTGGGCTCTGGCCAGGAGTTTGCACTTGCTTCTTTTTCCTCCCTAAGGAACAGCTCCAGCACACTGAACTGTTTCTTCAAATAACAAAAAGAAGCAATTTTTACATCCCCAGCTTGAAAGTTTAAACTAACCCCTGTTCCATAAGGCAAATTCCTTAAAATCTAATCCCTACTTCGGGCTGTGTTCCAAAATCTTTTTTAAAAAAATGTAAAATACAATATATTATACAGAAAATATTCACTGTGAGGTTTCCTTTAATAAAATCATCTGTAGATGGGATACACAGAGGCTAAGTGGTACAGCCCTCTGGAGTAAATATTTCTTCCAATTCTGAATATTCTTCCTTTTCAGTTCTCTCATCCTAACAATTAACAGGGATCTGGTCTAGCCTGCAAGAGTTATCTTTAGAGGCACTAATCACCCACTGCTCTTCACTGATTGTAGCGAGAATTGTCTTTATTCATCTGCCTGAAAAGCAACCTTTTAATGATTTGGCATAATACAACTTTATTTCATGCAATATTTTCTGTGACTTGTAATTTTGTAATTTTAATTTCATTTCTATTTCCTCAATTATCTGACTTCTACTCTGAATTTTACTTTACGCTCAAATGAAAAACCAGAAATCAGTAAATACCAATAAGGCAAATAACTTTTTTTTTTTCAAAAAAAAATAACTTTTCTTCTCATCTTTGCATGTTTTCTAGTGGTTGTCCACTTTAATTGAACTGCTCCCACTGATCTGCAGATATTACTTTTTAACAAAAGCAGAGGGGTTGTGCAATCAAATGGAATAAAAATAAAAGTAACCAATCTAAGCACTCATATAAATGTGAGAAACCAGGTGAAAAAAGTAAATAACTTTGGAAATTATCATTATGAAAAATATGAGGAAATCTTTAAGTATTTTCTCCTTAAGAAACAAAGTGGGCATTTTTCATGATTCTTTGAACAAATCTTAGATATGTTATTTCAGTAGTAATTGAACTACAAAACATAGAAGCATAGCTGCATTTACCCAAAGGAATAACAAAGAAGTACAGAAACACATTTATACAGTAGTTTTGTTTTTGTATGTCAAACTAAAGCTGTTTTGCAATTCACATTCTGTACACGGAACTTAAAAATCAGGTATATTTAATGAGAAATTTTTCTGTTGTTGAACTTAAAAATCAAAGCCAGGTTTTACCACAGGGGTTCATTTGTGGTTTAGGGTTTTGGGGTTTTTTTCAAATTTCTTTTCATTTTGAAAACTACTTTTCAAACACATGCATATGTGAATTAAGACCTTATTTTGGCAAAGGGTTCAACTGAAGCAATAAGCTGTACGCTAAGATCCTGATCACATACATAAATACCTACAAGGCTGAGGTCAACACAGTATTGTTCTCTTATATCTTGAAACAGATATTCCTTTCCCTTTGTTTCTATGAACAGTTTTGTTTAAAGTCTCATCAGTCACATTTTTCTCCTGCTGCCATTTCCTGCTCGAAAGAGTTGTAAAGAATAACAAAGGCTGACAATGGAATAAATGACAAAGAAAAGATGGTGTGGAAACAAAATAGCAAAACTCTTTCTTGCTCCCCTTTTCTCTATCAGCAAAAAATTCATTAAGATCTCTCCCTGAAACCAACCAAAAGGTTTTGAAGGGCAGGAGAGGAAAAATAATAAATAAAATATTCTTTCTCCTCCGGAAATTACAACAAAGTGAGAAAGCTCATGGACATAACCCATGAAAAAGAAATATTCATTCTTTGTAGCTGTTCCATTACATCATGTCAAACTAAAAGGAAAGCCTTGCATTAACTGTGGTATAGCAATGGTTTGCCTATCTCTACAGCAGGAAGAAACCAGAATTGCTACAGCTGACTTACTCCACTCCTGCTTTCCTAACTTTAGGAAGAGCAACAATACAGATGGATTTAATTAGCAAGTCAACTGGATTAGAAAGGCTGTGGATGTGGTCTACCTGGACTTCAGTAAGGCCTTTGACACTGTCTCCCACAGCATTCTCCTAGAGAAGCTGGCGGCTCACGGCTTAGACAGGTGGACTCTGCGCTGGAATTACCACCCCACAACACCCCCCCCCCCAGCCGATACACAAACTGCACTATCAGCTATCATCTACAGAGTTAGTATTTCAACAGTCAGAATCACTCAGATTAACTCATACCAAAAGAGTTTGCAGCAGCAGGAAAGGGTATGACTGCACTAACAATGTAGAAAAAAATAGACTGTATAGCAGTAGCAAGTATTTTGGTCTGTAGGATCAGGCCAGTCTCTACGACTGCCAAACTTGGCACAAGTTCAATGGTTCTCTGTCTCTGATTTACAGGTAGGCTTATGCTGCAGTGCCTGGTGTGACTGGATCACGTAGGTAATGGAAGCAGCTTAGTTCCAGTGTTAACCGACTGGTTACAGTGTGTGGTTGTGTGCAACTACAACACAGAACTCAAATATATTTAAGGGGGATTTTTTTGCAGTTCATTCTGAATTCTGTGCTGCTATTACTACCTAAACCAACTTGCTGTGTTGATATATCCCTATTTAGGGTATGACTGCAATATCATCAATACCTTCAGTATCTAATAATTGTCTCTGTGCTGGGTAAGTATTTAGTGTGTTTTTAAACCATGGTATCTTAACTTTAATACACACATTTTTCAAAGAATATTCAAATTTTCACTTCACTAGAAGTGAAAATGTAAAAATACAAAACTCTGTCATTTGTTTGTAGGAGGTGTTTTTGTTCTGTTTTTCTAGGAGTTGCACTAGCTTTATTTGTTTTAGTTAATAGTCATTATTTGTAACTAGGTTTGTTCATTCAAAGACTATCTGAACTAAAGCAAGAATTGAAAGAATCTTAAGTGACTGAAAGAGGGTATAGGCTACAGGTTGAATCCTACTTGCCCAGATCAAATGACCACAGTATTAGTGTTCTCCGTGATATTGATATTCATTTAGTTGAAAAAACTGTCATTTTGTAGCTATCAACAGTTTGCTGGCAGGAAAAGGGGGAACTGCAAATGAGATGCCACAGGAATATTTCTTGGGCTTGGCTCAATATTTCATTAGTCTTGAACAATGGAATACACTTGTGGAAATTGTGGATGACCCAACACAGGGAAAGGTTGCGAGCACCTGAGGAAACAAAATTTGACTTCAAATGACCTTGAGAAATCCACAGAATAAACTCAGTAGTAGACACTGCAAAATGTAGCACTGAAAAAAAGGAAAAAATCAAGCACAAAGACAAAACAAATAATAAATTACTTTATATGCTGCCTTACAGACAGGAGTCATTACAATGGAACAAAAATTATAGCAGAATGACAATTAAAAATGAGCCAAGATGTACAGTAAATGAGTCAAACACCAGGAATGCAGGAAAAGGAATGCTGGTATATAGGACACTGAGAAAATCGTTTTCTACTCAGAATTGGTAAGGCTTCAGTTATAATAATAATCACAGCTCAGACATCAGAATTTGCCTGCGTGTATCAGTATCTGGTGCCAGACACACGATAAATCAGAGAATCCAGAGGACAGCAACAATGAGAAGTCCATGAAACATAAACTAGCTTTCCTAATGCTAGCTTATTCAAAAATATCGAAGGACTGAAAACATTCCCCAAAACGTCATAAAAGGACAATGAAGAACTTTTTTCTGTGTACACTAGGGAGAGGCAAAGATTAAACTACCTTAGCCCTTGCTTCCACATTACCATTTCAACAGATCCGATTTAGGCATTTATTGCCTTCTTCAAACCACACTCACTGACTTCCCTTTTTGTCTCCTGCCTGCTGAATGCTTCCTATTTCTCTAACGCATTTCTTTCAGTCAAATGTTTCTACTTTTTTTTTTTTTTTTTAAGTACTTAAAGCATATAAAAACAAGTGGAAGTGGCCTCCAGATGTGGAGAAGGCTTGAGCAGTTATGGACAGAGGTGAAGGACTCTTAAACAGCACAAAGAATCACAGCAGCAGCAGCAAAGCTTTTAGAAAAAAAAATACACAATAGTTGTAAAATACTAGTACACTCTACCTAGGTAGGCAGTGAATGCTCCTTTTTGAAGGTTTTTAAGAATTTAGATGCAAGATATCTAACACTACACTTCTAATGCTACATTTTTATTCCTCCTGCAAGGTTCATAGCCTTTGCTTGGACAAAAATATCTAACAAGTAATGTGCTGGGCAGCAACAAACTTTCCTGTGCCTGTCAAGCTCAGTCTGAGTTTCTAATTCTGTGGCCAAGGCAAAATAGGAAAAGTTTTGCAAGCAATATTCATTATCTTAGATTAAATTAATGAAAAAGTAGAGCTAAAACACTTAATGAAGAAAAGACATTTATGAGGGAAATAAATGTAAAAAGCTAACATTCACCATTTGCTTAATATTATCTGTTCCATTAGCCTCTTCCCCTTGTTCTTTTTAGGTAGTGTCAATGTAAACAGAATGGATTTTTATGGCTCCTCACTTGTGACTTCCTCTAAGTTATTGGTTTAATAGGCAAACCTCTCATAGGTAATAATTATAGCCTGAAGGAAAACAGTCCAACTACACATTTTTTCTTTACTACCCTTTCAATATAGATCTCCATTTACTCTATCAGTCCTGTGATTTGCTGTCATGACCAATATAATATTCAGCCAGCTATTTTGTTTGGAAATCTCTTCCACAAATTTATCAATTGTTCATAACATGCCATTTAGGAACATGCAAAAAAATAGTTCTTTTCACATCCCTTCTCCAAGAAGCATAACTGGATTATTACTCTTACAATTAGATGACTCAAAAGAAATATAGATTGGCTTCCAAAAGCAGACATTGCAGTCATCTATACACAAAGTCATTAAGCAAAATCTCAACACTGTCAAATTTCTCAGAACTATAAAAAAAAAAAAAAAACAAACAGTGAACATTTAGCACAGCACCCAGTTAAAATCCAGTCCCTTATTGCCTTTCCATTTTCTTCAGAAGACCGGTGTCTACATCTGAATGCACTTTGAAATGCCTACCACAGGATGACAATTAAGCATGCTGTTCTAGGCTAAGAGGTTATCGTTCCCTGTTTTTACCAGCTGCTTCTCCCTACTCTTTCTTGTTGAAGGTAAGAAGCTCCTCACATCTGCTAGAAGAACCATATGTGCAACTACTTCTTAACCCAGTTCTGTCAAAATGGTTTCCTTAAAAAAAAAAAAAAAAAAAAAAAAAAAAATCTGTTTAAGAAGTGTTTTAGTTAAACTGGAATTGCTTGTTTGAGCGTGTCCTAAATACAATTTATCTTTAAAGTTCAGAATTAGAAGCTTCTGTTTACAATGGTAAACAATGATAATAAACTTATGCTTCCCAAATGGTTCCCCAGGCTCCTTTAACGTTCAGGGGCTAAAATAGGGAACATCTGAAGGAAAATAAAATGTTCCTTCTCTCCTAGATCAAATATTCACATGTATTACAAAATATCATGCTGCCTCATACAGTTAGCTTCATCTTAGATTGCATCTAAGGTCAGCATCCTGACATATTAAGATATCATCATGCTGGCTATCCAGAACAGTGTATATCATGTTTTTAACTTTTCTTTATCATAATTCTGTATGATTCTAACATATTTCTCTGTCCGACTGTATGTTATACAGAAGCCTTCAGGAATTCTGTTATAAAAGATTCTATCAAAGTTTGATATAATTTGACATTTGATGTAACTTCAGAAATAACTATTTACAGATGTTATTCAGCATACCATAGCAACTACTAGCACTGAATAAATCAGAAAAAAATACCCCATGAGTTAATCCATTAAAAAAAAAAAAAAAAAGTTTTGATACATCTCTTTTCTGCTATGAGTAGGTATATGCAGCTATGAAAACTTTTTCCTGAGTTCATGTGAACTTTTAAGTAGGTGCTCATCCAGCTGACTCTCAGGTCAATGTTAAGACTTCCAATGGCTTTGCTATTCAACCTACATTAGGTTCTGAGACAGATTCACCAGTTTCTATCTAATGCTCTGTGCTGCCTCATGACACAAGGCAAAACAGTGAATTTGATCCATTTATTTTACTGCTTTGAAGAGGTAAACTTTTATTAACATTATCATGAACTTATCATTAAGACATTAATTTGAGGAAAAAAAGACAGGGGAAATGGTAGCTCACCTAATCGTAGGAAACAGCCTTACAAATATAAGGTAATTAAATAATTAGATGGTTGTATGGCATCTGGCTGGGATGGAGTTAATTTTCTTCACAGCAGCCGGTATGGTGCTGTGTTTCAGATTTGTGACTGTAATAGTGTTGATAACACACCAATCTTTTGGCTACTGCTGAGCAGAGCTTGTACAACATTGAGTCTTTTTCTTTTTTGCACTCTGCCAGCAAGTAGGCTGGGGGTGAGCAAGAAACTGGGAGGAGACACAGCCAGGACACCTGACATATTGACCATAGGGATATCCCGTACGATATGAGGCCATGCTCAGGAGTAAAAGCTCAGGGAAAGAAGGAGAAAGGGGGGATGTTTGGGGTTATGACATTTGTCTTTCCAAGTAACTGCTACACGTGATGAAGCCCTGCTTTAAAGGAAGTTGCTAAATATCTGTCTGCAGATGGGGAGTAGTGAATGAATTCCTCATTTCGCTTTCCTTGTGTGCACAGCTTTTGCTTCAACTATAAAACTGCCTTTATCTTGATCTGCAAGCCTTCTCACCTTCCTTGTTTTCTCCCCCTCCCATGGGAGAGTGGAGCGAGCGAGCAGCTATGCAGGTGCTTGGCTGTTGGCTGGGGTCATCCTGCAACAATGGTCAAAGTAATTTACTATAATTAAAGAAAAAGCAATGTTAAAGTTGAAAACCTCATAAGAACACCAGGACTACTGAAAATATACCAGTGTGTAATACTTGATACAGTCAATCTTTTTAAATCTTATATAATTCCCAGGACAGTATTATGATGTGATCTTCACTTTTTTCAGCCAAAAAATACCCTGAGTTTGCCAAGATTTATTTATTTCAGACTAATAGTTCTTACATTGCATGAGAATTTCATTCCTGTTAAAAGCTTATATTTTAGTGTCTTCAATTCATAACTCTCACAAGTAGAAAACCCCTCAGATTCCAAGCAAATTGAAATAAATCAATACATATTTTCCCATAGAAAAAACAAAAGAATGAAGTGATACATTTGTGCTTATATCACTACTGTAGTTGCCATGTGACAGCCACCTTCCCAGCCATTTGATGAATGACTTGTGAGTGTACAACAGCCTGTCCTGGATGAAGCAAAAGGGATTGCAGGACATATTCTAATGATGCATGTTAAAGGCTAGTAGCTCACACACACCTGATACATTTTTTTCAAGCATTGCCAGCTGTTTTGATCAATTCCACACACTTAAGCGGATAATAAAGATTCATTGAAAGCAGAAGTATTTCAATTTGAGCAATATGGGCTTTGGAATGGCATGCCACAGTAGTCTAAGTGAACTGCTTTATGTAGCTAGAATAATCCGTATTTAGTGTACTGCTTTTGTGAGTTTTATACGTGGTGAGGTTGAAATAGCACTTTTATTCTCAGCCACTATTTCTCATGTAATTCTCAGTTTATTTTGGGTGCTGAAAACTCTCATACTTGGCCAGATTTTTTTTTTTCCCCCCTAATTTGAATACTATCCCTCCAGCCATCTGGGAATTATCTGAGTGTGAAAGAATGATATTTAGGTGCTCCCCACACACACACACACACATACTTAAAAAGCAATTCAGTACTTCTTTCCTTAGCAATTTAAGCATGCATCAGACTGTGATATTAGCAGTTGTACTGTATTTTTTTTCACTGGTATTAGCCATTTCAGAGCTTTCATATCTGCATTAGCATATTTTAATGAGCATCCCCAGAATGAAGAGGTTAACAAAACCTTTCCAGAGCTCCTACTGTTAACCCTAATGCATTTTTATTAACTTACTGCAATGGGAAATTCCAATCTTGCCTCAAGAAGTGAACAAGGACCTGTCAGAACTTTACATTGTCAGAATTTCCTGAGGTTCACTCAATACCACCGACGCCTGCTGATAACTAGTTAGCTACACTCTATTCAGGGGCAGCTCTTGGCAATTCGTGGTACCCATGGCCATCCTGAGCTAACATATTTCCCAGTAAGAGGAATTTAAGTTCCTACCCAACAGTAGGGATTTTAGTTTTAGTGTTAAGTGAGGGAATATTTCAATTGCCACTTTGCAGGAATATATGGTAAAACTATCACGGGACATATTCTACTTACAGTTATATAAATGTAAATTTAGGATAATTTTTCTAGTGTGCTTTTATACCTAAGTTGAAATGAGAATTTGAGTTCACAGTTCCATTGGTAATATTCCTACAAAAAGCAGTTCCAAGTGGTTAGTGGGAAATGCTGTGGGCATTATTCTTCCCATGAGATTTTGCTTAATAATCATATATTGGAAAGAGGAAAAGATCCCTGATTCTGTAGAGCATGTAATCAGAGTAGCAATGGTGATATTGATATTAAAAAGATTTTACCTACAAAAAAACTTTTTAAAACATTTAGAGAGTCAGAAAAACAAATTAAATCTAGTTAAAAATACACATACCTACGAAATAATATTAGGGTATTACTTTGCTTTGCTTTTTTGTTCTTGTTTTTACTTTTTTTTTTTAAGCTGAGATCTGAAATTAAAAACAATGAGCCTACAAGTAATAGTCTGCACAGAATCACAAGTCTGATGTTTATGAGTCATTTTTCTAAGTGCGTGCAAAAAAATGTATTTGTGAATGTAAAGTCACTTAAAAGTCTACTTGATCTTTTAAGTATATCTATATTCAGTCATTCAGTCATAGAAGAAAACTTTATTTTCCGTATGGAAATATGTGCATACATGAACATCTTGGCAAGTAGCTGTGACAAAAAAAAAAAAAAAAAAAGAAAAGATTTTTTGTAAGTCCATTACTGGACTATACTAAAAGCTTTGTGAGTGGACAGGAAAGCACTGTCTATAGTAGTAAACTATGCAGAGCCATGGCACATGCCCAGTTTCTGACAAGTGAATATCCATAGCGCTAAACTATCAGCATGACCTTCAGCATAGTTTTGGTTGATGCCAACCAGCAATCAGTCCCCAAGAGTGCTTAGCCACAGTTCTGCAGCCACCACAGGCCAGGAACCATTCCCAATAGGTAGTTTAAATCCAGCCATCCTGTTCTGGAGGGTAAGAGAAGTGTGGTAGCTGGTCTTACAAAGAACAGGTATCATCCTATGAATTAAATTATGCTAATTAAATCAATTTTTTCATAAAAATGTAAAAAGCACAAAATGGAAAAAATAATTCTGGAACACAGTTGCCAAAACTCTGCAGCAACTGTAGCTGCATTAGCTACTTGCCTAGCACCTGGGGATGAGAGTAGGAAATAAACATTTTTGTATTTTATAAGGGTACATGCATATTTATGTAAAAATGCAACCTGTCTTTTTCTTTAAAATAATATGCTAACATCACAGTTCATATGCGTAGACAGAAAAAGGTCAAAGCCCCAGCATACAAGGGCAACTTTTAAAAAGAAATGGAAACAAACTGCAGATATCACTGGCTTAGAGGCTATTTCAAAAGAAAGCAAAAGCCTCTAATTTTCTTCTACCAAGATAGTATCAAAATAAAATTCTACACTGATATTGCACTGCAGGATACTACACAGAACGCATAATGCAGATTATCCTCAAGTAGGTCTCATCAGACGATAAATGCTGAAACTGCAATGAGTAATTCACTAACTTCTCTGGCATCCTCTGGGAATGTGATAACTTAGAAGGAGACTATGCTGACATTTGTAACTCCTTATCACAGATACTGTATTAGCTGTTCTCTTCTACTGGACTTTGCCTGCTGGGGTTACTGGAGAAGAATGGGATGCTCCCAAGTATATCACAGTGAATTTCGATCACTTCTGAAAGCCAGCAGACAGATGCTTACATAAGGTATTTAGTCCCAGATCACTTTCACAGCGGGTGAATGAAACAGTTATACAGTTATATGATTTGCCAGAATCTTTCCTTATGTAGGGCAGTAAGAATTTTTATGTCCAAAAATTTTAAATCATCACAGAAACATCAAAGAACATCACTTTTCAGTAGCTGCTAGAAATGTAATGAATTATTTTAATGCGTTGCACTGAGACTGTGCCACCAGCAACCAATGAAACACAATAGTGACCAACCAGTGCATAAAATTCACGACAGAATTTGTAGCTCTGTACTCTGGCAGGCTGTGCTTCTTAAAACAAAACAAAACAAAAACCACAAAACAAAACAAGGAGTGTACCATGTCTGGTAATCAGATAAGCCTCTCGTTTTGAACAGGGTCTGCCTCACCACACAAATTTACACACACACGTCTTTAAAAATTTCTTTCTAAAATTAAACAGAAATGTAACAGATAACACTATTCATTGTATACCTCTGAATATTCAGTCCTATAAAATATTATTGTATCAATGATGTTAACTACAATTGTAAAAAAACTCATACTACAAACCCTTTCTGGTTCCCACTCTCTCTACTCTGAAATATTTCTCATGCCTGTTCTTAATCCACAACCATTTAACTTCAGAGTTTACACGTCATTTGAGTACTCTTCTTTAAAATAACACATTTTGCATGAATGCCATCTTTGATTAAAAATGTAAGCTTTAAAGGTTAAAAATAGTATATTAAGTCTATGAAAAGATAAAATAATACACTGCTAGTGTATATAGACATGACTTTTTTCTTCTAAATTATCTTCTACTTGAAATTTTATTCCTTTTCTCTTTAAAGTAATTAAATTATAATCATTAATGATTAATATAATTAAGTATATTTACTTAGAATACTATTCAATATTATTAATAATTAAATTGTCATGTAAAAATTAATTCAACATTGCAGAATAATAATTCTTTAAAGTAAACAAAATGAATTGAACTATATCAGAGGTGGCAAAGAAAAAGCACTTTTCAATTAGTATTGGACAAATTAATTACTGAAAAAAACAGGCTTTTTAGGTGTTGAAAATAACAACTCTATTGATTTAATAGTAAGTCTGAGGATAGACAGTATATAAAAAATATTAACCTTAAGTCCTGTAAACACGATGTTCATCGGAGTATGCAGAACTGTGCCTTTTATTTGTTTCTATGTTTCACATGTGAACTCTGTTTCTTTGTTTTTAAAAATGGGAAATAGAAATACTAAACCACTGATACACGGGGGGTTTATTTCAAAATATGTTCAGTTCAAGATCAGACAAAGGGATAGAAAATACCTCCTTTAAACCATTTTGACAGTCATCGTCTTCTCTTTACAGGTCCCCCCCCCCAATCTGAATGACAGAAACAGCTATATTTCAGCAACGCACTGCTCCCCAAATGGTCTTTTGCTAGAACAGAAGTCAAGCCTGCATTGAAGCAATAGCTTGGAGACAGGCACAACTAAATCTTCCATATCTTCTCCAAATCCACTAAACCAGAGACTAATAACATAAGAATGATGACATTTCTAACTATGTGCTCAGTCTGGTTCTTTACCTGTTTTATGGCTCTATAGATGACAAATCTGTGAGAACAGGAACCAAGCTGTGGCCTTACAAAGGTTTTGCAGTGATTGACATTAACATCTTGTAATGTTAGAGAAATCAGTTACAGGAACTAGTTGCACAGTTTATAAAATTATTTTTATCAGTCTGAGATGTATACAACCCTAGAAATTCATAGACTACGTCTAAAAATTTTGTGAAAACTGACCAATAAGATGGGGTTTATTTATGTAATATAGCCATTTATATGTGACAAATATCTAGAGGCACCTATATTTGAAGAAATACAGGTTAACAAAGTTAAATTCAATTATTCAAAGTCCAGGTAACCTATATATTATGTTGTTTGGGCATGGAGAGTAAACCTACAGTCTATAGGTGATGTATAAGCAATCATATTAAAATAACCACATCCTGGTCTCCTACATAAACTCATGCCAAATAAGACAGTTACAGAATCTGCCATAAAAACTCATGGTACTGAGTTACTGCTCCTTATCGTAGCCACTGCAAGAGTCTGTAAGGACCTCTCTGTCACAGCATCTTACTCTTCATGAAGACATATTCAATGACATCCTGTATAGCTCTCATCTGCAGCTAGGCAGACATTTATCAAGGACATAAGAATCCATGTTAGTCAGATGGACCCCTCTGAAGCATTTCTGTTAAGATTCCTGATGCGCCTCTATCTCCCTGTTCAGACAGCCACTATATTCCTGTGTGCAAATATTTCCAAGTGTTGTTTGTTGGTTTTTTTTCCCCCCCTAGGGAAAGAAAAATGCACACTTGTCATTTTCTCAGTTGAATCTCCTTGATCTACCCCATGATTTTTTCCACCTCAAAACTGTCAGTTGTTGCTCAGCAAAGAGGGAACAGGACATGACTTTGAATGCACAGACACAGATTTTGGAAATACATTAATCTGACATTCAGAACACTGTAGTTTTTCTGCTTTCAAAATGAAAACTTTGTGTATTAGAGCAACTGTATTCCTGCTTTCACTTTATTTCATATTTCTACAAATAAATTATGTATTTTAAGGGTAAAGAAAGACCAATGACAGAAACAGTTTTTATAAAGTCACAATAAAAGGAACACTGCAGAAATTATAACAAAACTCTATACTGTGTTATCACAAAGCCAGGATAGTATGTTGTTATCAAACAGTTCTCACAAATTACTTCGCAAACAAACAGGGTTAATCTTAAAAACAGGAATTTGATTTCTTTGAACTTCTTTAAATTACATTTACAATTTCACTTTTTTTTTTATTAATAACTTTTTGAATATGAGCATTGCTAATATTTCCATCTCATTCTTGTTTTCCTTTTTCTTCCTGAAAAGGTTCAACTTAGAAGTAAATTTACCAAACCTCTTTCATAATCTTCAGCACTGACATTATGATTAAAGAAGAAACACTGCATTATCAAAATCAGATGTTCCTACAATCACAACAAAACAACCCCCCTGTCTTCAGCACACTTATATACAACTTCTACGTGTATATCATGACATAAAATTAATCTACCTGGTATTTTCACTTGACTAGAAGAGTGCAAGACGTATTTGTTAGATAAATGCCAAATAGAGGACAAAACATAAAACGGTTTAAAAAGTTGTGGCTGGTGCATGTTATCTTAGTTATTAGGAAGGCTATAAATAGTTTCTAGTATCTCAGTTTGCATATTCCTCATTTTCTAGGCTTGAATACAGAAACAACAAAATCCATCAGTGTTATTTATGACATGTAATAAATACTACAAGGTTTTGAGTTGTTTTTTTTAAATTAACCCTGATGTTTACTTGCTATATAGATTGCCTAGGGCAAGAGGACAAAACAAAGCATCAAAATTCTCTGCAAATCTCAGGTGGAAGCAAACCATGCATAAATTTTGATGATGATCTCACAGCCTCTTTGTATCAGGACAGCATCACATCACTGCTATCACTTCCATCATTGTCACTTTTTACTTAAAATAACTATGGTAAAGAGCTAATTATCATTTTTAGAAATAATGATATAACCTGGTATCTGCATAGAATATCTATAAAGCACCTGCATTTTGCTTACTTTCTCAACCCCCCCAATCATTTCCCACGTTTCCAGAAAGCATATGCAGCCAACAGGTGAGAGGGCAGAAGGATGCACAGCTGCACTCCTTCAAGCAGGCCTCTTCCCTGTGTTCCCACCACCTGCTGCCACTACCAAATACGCTTGTCCACTTGTCCATGCTCCAACAGTCAAAATGTACAGAAATACCTTAAAATATTTTTTTATTATAGGTCTGCACAGTCATTTGTACAGATGAAATATAACACGCACCTAGTAAAATCATAACTGATGTCTGCTTCTGAAAAATCACAGTACAGCTGGACTTTCATCCCAATTCAGTGACTTAGAAGCCACCTAAGTTACTCTTCTTCTATGATCAATGGAGAGAGAGGTCCAGGAGACAGTACATACCTAAAGTAGATGGAATAGCTTGACTTCTGAAGGTATCTATCCCTTTTCTTTTGAAGTGGCCCTAGACAAGTAACTTGTGCTAGATGACAAGCAAGCTGAGGTGAGACAAATTGGCCTAAGGGCCAAACTACACCTTTAAGTAACAAACTTTAAAAAATATGATTCTTCATTAAAATTGGCATTTGTACCTCATTCTTACCTTGAGAACTCAACCTAATGTACATATAGGGATCTAACAATAGTTCTGTTGATTAAAATATATTCATACAAATGAGTTAAGCATAATTCTTCCCCAGTTAATGAAATCTTTGCAGGGAACACAGAGTTAGACTAGTACATGAAACTTTTGAAAACCTTATCCCTGTACAGTCAATGTGCATGAAGTTAAGTTTATTTTAATAGTGCTAAATAAGACCACTATGCTCTAATATTAGGCTGAAACATCTACTATAATTTAATAATCAAATATAAATTGAGAATGTAGAGAATGTAGAGATCTATTATCTTACTATCAACATAAATCAGTAAATAGGAATTTAATTCTGACGTAGTAAACAGGAGGAAAATGTAAGAAATTTAATAACAGACACCGTGTTCACAAGAGAACCAAATTTAAACTCTGTTAACATGTTGAAATCCATTACACTTCATAAACTATTGTATTGTAAGCCATCTCTATAAACATATATATAATACATCATCTCATCAGAGTAATTTCAAACTGTCTTACAAAAAGCACCCTAACATTTCTAAAAGCTGAATATAGTAACCTTACAAATTGTGCTTGCTTCCACTTCCCTCAGGATGTATGACAGCACAACCAGATCAGGGAACCTGACTCTCACAGCACTTGGACTCTGACTTGCAGTCTAAGATCCGGAGTGTGAACAAAATTCTGCACTCAGCAAGAACACTGGTTCCATTACTGACCTCTGTCCGAACTCATAACATCCTTGTGAAGCAAAAAAATGCTATTATCCACTTCTTATGGACAAGAAACCAAAAGCGTAATATTGAGTGCATGTCTAGAATAAGACAGATCTGAACCTATGTTAAAGGACACTCATGAGAGCACCCTTTTAACAATGGATTCATTTGCAGGTCATCATGAAACATCTACTGTTTAGAACTAGTCCAAGAACAAGTTTAAGTCCAGGACAAAGAGAGAGTATAATAATACTGCATCATGCAGTACTACATCATGCAGTAATGTAATGAACTAAATTGTATTACTGGATACTATGCACTGTGGATAGTAGTTTGCAATGGTTTTTATTACCTCTGCTCCGTACTTTAGATGATAATCATTTATTCTACTTAAACTCTAACAATAGGTCATCAGTGTGTTTCTATTCCTTTGCCTGTACCTTTCTTTTCTTTCTGTGCTTGCAAAATGCCAACACATAATTTAATAATGAACTGCCAAGAAGACAGGTAAATGTTTACCCAGAATTTTCCAGTCTGAATATCTTTCTTTTAAATTCTCTTAGCCTCCTTTAAGGCCGTGTGATAAACCCTTAAATTCTCTTAACCCACTCTAAGGCTGTGCTATAAACCATGAATCTATTCATAGCTTGGATCATTAATGAGTAAGTATATTCCTTCCTTTAAAAAGAGCTAGCAAAGGCGTAACATTGCCTCATTTTCCCCCTTCACTGTCAATTACACACAAAGTCACAGAATAAGCTTCTCACAAATCAGGCTTCCTAGCTCTTGAATTATGGAAAAGTAGAGAAGATGGGCACTATTTCATTTGTGCTTGAAACACTTAAGCCTCTTTTGGAAAGAAAAGGTTTCATGAAAAACAGAGGATTAGTCATAAAACTGACATTTCCTCTGTTTACTCTTTACAGCATAGGTCAGCCATAGGTGTTTGCCAGACTGATTCTGAATTTAACTTGGGATGTTGATTCATGGAAAAAGAAATCGGCCTGATTTGGGGAACGTTTGTTGTTTTGGGTTGTGGGTTGTTTTTTTTGGGGGGGGTTGATTTAGTTTTGTCATTATTATAGTAGAGAAAAGACCCCTCTTTTGGAAAACAGTGCCCAAAATGTCATACAGATACGTACTGCTATTCTATAGGACAGGGAA
Organism: Aptenodytes forsteri; assembly: GCF_000699145.1. NCBI lineage: Eukaryota > Metazoa > Chordata > Aves > Sphenisciformes > Spheniscidae > Aptenodytes > Aptenodytes forsteri. The sequence goes on along the minus strand of NW_008794122.1, from coordinate 594,230 downwards.
ATTCTGTAAATGAAGATCTTTCCTGTCTTCACTGTCTTACCTTTCACCATATATGCTCAGACCCTCAAATATTTAAGGTTTTATGGCAGAAGTTAATTATTTAAAAAAAAAAAAAAACAAACAACAACAAAACACCACCATCAAGAAACTAATAGTAACATACTTCTGGATCTCCAACACTTTCTGCAATCCAGAAGAAAAAACAAAATTTAAATAATGTGCAGTCTCCACATTTTCTTAATGTTAGACCCTTAGTGCACAGTAGTATGAGACTCCTACTATATTAGAAAAACAAACTGGTTTGGTGGGGAGAACAGAGACTGAAATGAAAATCTGGAAATCTTCACACTGCCACTGCGAAGGTAAGACTGAAAACTCAGAGCACAATAACTGGGATTTGAATACAAATACTATAGGACTCCAAGGTACCTTATATGTGAGTAAAATTCCCATATATGTCAGTATATATATTCTACTGCCTCCTCAAGAACAGTTCTTCCTCCCC